>NC_049983.1:22791127-22844324 GCF_000003815.2 Branchiostoma floridae | reverse complement strand
ATTAGTATACACTTAATTTGCGTCAGTATCAGGAACATCCACACTTTGAGAATATGTTCAGGAAGATTTGTGGTGTGTGACTGTGTGTGTGTGTGTGTTTGTGAGTGTCTTTGTGTGTGCTCACTAGTAATGTTGCTTTGCGTACGAATGTGTTCAATTCATTCACATATGATATTTACACGTCAAAAGACACAATATATCACTAAGTGAACGAAACGTCTAACCAAATATAGGTGACATCGTTCACCTCACAGATCTAGTTCTGTATTATGATCTATTATACCTGACTCTTCCTTAGCTTTGGTGTCGTCTTTTCCAGTCTGCTCCCCGTCAGCCTTGTTATCCTGGGTGTCCAGTCCGCCATCTTTGTCTTTATATTCACTCTTTGACCCAAAGAACGACCGTGTGAAAATACCAGTCAAACCTGTGAACATCAGACAGTAAATTCGTTTATTTGGTCAACCAGATTCAGTGCTCAATCGTGGACGTACCGGTACAATGGTCATGGCGGTAGAATGTTCGCCTAGCAGTCGATTGGTCGTGAGTTTGATTCCCGACCGAGTCATACCAAAGAAACATGCTGCTTTCTCTGCTGAGCACTCAGCACTTGGGAAATAGTATAGTAGTTGGGCACGTGGACACTACCAATGGACTAGCCTCTTGCTGTGGTGATTACACAAAGTTGTGTGGCCCAGTGGAACAAATAGAGAATTGGGAATAGGCTACTAACTATTGTGGCATATTTTCAACGAATCCATGTGATCATGACTTTCTCCTTTAATAATGGTACAGATATGGTGTATTGTCATATCTGTATCCAGGTGTGAAACATTTTCATTAGTGACCATTGAATAAATTCATACCTGGGCTCTTTGTGGCCTTGTCTTGAGCACTGTCCTTGCCACCAAGCTGGCTTGGGTCTGGGTTACTGTGCGTCTTGTTATCATCGCCTTCTTGTGAGTCTGCCAAGAGTGCCCCAAAAAGTGCTACAGACAGAGAGCCTTTACTATTGGCTGGAAAAAAAGATAGAAGTAATTCATGTCAAATTTGAGGTTTGGAAGTTCACACAATTCACAGAAAATTGCTAGAAACTTTACTACTTATCTATCTATTTATCTCTCTCCCTCTCTCTCTCTCTCTCTCTCTCTCTCTCTCTCTCTCTCTCTCTCTCTCTCTCTCTCTCTCTCTCTCTCTCTCTCTCTCCCGCTCTCTCTCTCTCTATCTCTATCTATATATAGCTACTTACTCTTTGTCCCCTCCATAGTCGCAGGGATCCCAGTAGTTTTAGGGTTGTCTTTGAACACTTCTTCCTCTAACCTTTGCCCTTTGTTTGTTGTCACTGACGCTTGTTTATTTCGATGACTTCCAGAACTATCTACTGACACGTTTCTGTCTAACTTTCGTCCCGTGCTTGAGGCCGACGATGCTCGCTGTTTAGGCTGGATTCCAGAACTGTCAACTGACACGTTTCTGCCAGACCTTCGTCCTGTGCTTGAAGTAAACGACGCTCGCTGCTCGCGAGTTCCAGAAGCGTTCACGTCTCCTTCTACTGTTCCCTCTATCTGTTGCCCCCTGCTTCCGGTCGAAGATGTCCGCTGCTTCAGCCGAGTTCCAGACGTACCTCTAATTTCATCCCATTCTACAGCTTCCTCTCTGGTTCCTGTCTCTGTGCCTCGGTTCTGCGACTGGCTCCTACCGTCTGAAGTGGCACCTGTGTGGTGAAGAGAGATGCCGTGTAAGCTATAAAATTGTTAGCAAATTCAAGGAGATGCCTCATAAACTTATAAATCTAAAATTTGAGATGTTGGTGATTGACTTCAGCTCGTGATGATAACCTGATAGCTTAGGCCCCCTTGCCACGAGACGGCGATCGCGCGGCGCTCTCACTGCAACCTAAATAAGATATGTGTAACCTTGGATTTCATACTGGGTATATAATACAAAATGTAAAAGTGTGACTGAGAGGACAAAAAAATCATACAAAGTGTTAAAAAAATCGTTTCTTTTCTATACAATTCGTTGAGCGATATGTCAAATTCTATGTCGCAGAGAGAGCGCGGCGAGTGCGCAGTGCTAGTGGAAAGGGGTATAAGGAACTACCAAAATTGGTGCACCGCAGCCATGGTAGTCTGTTAACTATGTGAATATCTTTAACATACAAACTCAAAGATTTTGCAAGCTATATGATAAACTTCCTCGCTACCATTTCCGTTGCCACGCTGCTGATTCCGTCCACGAGTTCTCCTGTTGTTCTGACGCCTGGTCCTTGTTTTATCCTCCCTGTTCGATCTTTCAGATCGGTCCTTCCTTGATCTTCGGGACGACCTCTCCAGTTGGGTCCTAGAGCCAAGTTGTCCTACACAAAGGAGATTCTAATGCCATTTAAATACATCAAAGAAGAAAATGAAAAGTATGATATCAAAATGTTGTACATAGCTATATAAATCCATTGTGTCACAAGGTTTGGACGTGCAGCAAATTCCCGCAGCGATGGATGACAAAGAGGGGTGGAGAAAACTAGTAATGTGGAGACTCCGAGCTCGCCGGAGTGAGTGGGTGAGTCACAAGGTTTAACTGTTGATATTCACAGCAAACAAAAACATTACATCGTGAAGTCGCCTTCTTAGCAATTAAAGAATCTATCTACTGTTGCAAGTCAATATACAAGAATGAAAGTTATAAAGAGAAACTTCAGAAGTTTGTACATACCGTTTTCCGTTTCTTCGGGCCTGTTGTTCTTTGTCGGGATTTCCCAAACGTCACCAAATTGAGATTTGATATGGTCTGTAGACATATGGATGAAGAAAGCACGGTAAAGAGTTTCCACTTTGTGTTTGTAACCGTTCTACAACCTCTATGAACCGCTTAAGTATATGGTTATATGATGCACTCTTAACACGGTACGTACTTGAACATTAATCCACCGCGAACATTTTTGCATTTACAGTATTATTTTACCTCCCCGACCGAAGTCAGGTACCATTTATTACACCTGGGTGAAGTGAGGAAGGTCCCGGAAAGGGCACAATGTCGAGTATCGAAGTCGGAACCTCTGGGTTCATGATCAAAGCCTAACATTCTACAGTTACGCCACACAACGCCGATTAGGATTGCTTCCAGCACGTACCTTGTCTTTTTTCTCTGCTGCTCTCTGCATCTGAAGATGCATACCGTGGGCGTGACGTCACTTTACCTAAAGACGAGTATGTATGACAAAATAGTTATAGTATTATATAGTATTAGTTTGGTGTGACGGGTCGTTCAGTGTAATTATAACCAGCTGCTGCCGCGCCGCGTACCTGCGAAGCTAGCTAGAATTTCGCCGAAGAGTGGTTATACCGGCTATATAGATACAGATACAGAAGCTGGCGTGTAACGCCGAAGGGCGGTTATACCGGCTATATAGATACAGATACAGAAGCTGGTGTGTTGCGCCGAAGGGCGGTTATACCGGCTATATAGATACAGATACAGAAGCTGGTGTGTTGCGCCGAAGGGCGGTTATACCGGCTATATAGATACAGATACAGAAGCTAGTGTGTTGCGCCGAAGGGCGGTTATACCGGCTATATAGATACAGATACAGAAGCTGGTGTGTTGCGCCGAAGGGCGGTTATACCGGCTATATAGATACAGATACAGAAGCTAGTGTGTTGCGCCGAAGGGCGGTTATACCGGCTATGTAGATACAGATACAGAAGCTAGTGTGTTGAAGGGCGGTTATACCGGCTATATAGATACAGATACAGAAGCTAGTGTGTTGCGCCGAAGGGCGGTTATACCGGCTATATAGATACAGATACAGAAGCTGGTGTGTTGCGCCGAAGGGCGGTTATACCGGCTATATAGATACAGATACAGATAGTTGATATATGTTCACTCGTACATCATTGTGACCTCTTATCCAATTACTTAAGATGAGGTCGGACTGAACAATGACAAAAGTTATCACACTACTGATATCTAGCATTGACTTGACTTACACTCGCAGAAACTGGCGAAGATGTCGAGATCGCCATTTTGAATAAAAAAAGTATTTGATAGATTAATATAATATTCTGTACGTACGATATCCTTTGCCCCTCTCATCTTCTGATGTTGACCGTCGGTCACGTGACTCACGTGACGTCATCGGACCGGATGATTCTGCGACAGATGAGGATATAGATCATTATCAAGGTACATTGATTTATTGATAAATCTATTGATCCTGTATAGATATGGGTATAGATATACAGTCATAACTGCCTCAGGAAGACTACTTGAAGCACCGGTAAATCTGGTTTGTGTGGACAGGTGGTCGCTTCAAACTTGTAAATACTTGTACCAATGGGCTGAAATCTCTACCAAAAGGCGTCGTATTGACCAGATCGTTCCTATGTAAATGTGGTAACTTGTACATGTTTAGTATAGATAGATGATTACAAGTCTGTGTAACACAAACTCTGCTGTCCAGGGCCGTGACTGGTCCCTCCTGGTAGAGGAGGACGGCCAGATGTTGGGTGGGCGAGATTTAATCAGGCTAGGTAATTTTACATGAAATGCAGAGTTTGTTATAAAACGTTTGCAGCTGTACTCACTACTTCTGCGGGCCGACTGCCTGCCTTTGGTGCCTTCCCACGGATAGTCCCCAGCGTAGCGGGGATATCTCCAGAACCCCTCTATATGGCTGTATCTGCCCCAGGCGCAATTTTTAAGCCAGTACGACATCGTTATGGGCGCATCTTCCGAATCTATGAACCGTAAAAAAATTATTGATAAAACCGTTTTATCTCAAGACACACAAAGGCACACTGTACACACAGACTGATACACACACACAAACACCAACCCACACGCACACTCAGACACATACGCACGCATGCTCGCATAATGCGTCACACACGTCGGCACACACACACACACACACACACACACACACACACACATACACACACACACACACATAGATAGATAGAAACACAAACATGAAAAAGATCAGCAATTTCAGAGTGAATGTAAAATGGTATTTACATTAAGTTAACTCGCCCAGAGGAATTGAAACCCGCATTTACAAAAGATATTGGGTACGAGAATCATGTACTACTTACTTCAAATGCAATGTCGGTTGGCAAAGACATGAAAATTATCAAAAGGAAAACAAAGTAAAGCTTACATCAGACTTTAAAGACTTTGAACACCAAGAGAAAGCGTTGAGAGACGTCGTGATCGGTAAAGGTGCACTCTTACCGCACTTGCGTCAAGCTTGCGTCACTACGGGGTTCGTTCGCTGCGTCACTGTTTTGTTGTTTTCAACATTCTTTTATGATTTAGATATTGCGTAATACGTAAAAGTATGACTTAGAAGACGACAATCAAAACACAACACAAAAAGTAAGAAAATTCGTTCTTTATCTCTGAAATTCGTTGAGTATCTTTCGAACCCCGCAGTGACCCAAGCGTGACGCAAGTATAGTGAGAGTGCAGCTAAACCGAGTACGTCAGCAGTAAGTAAGGAAGGTAAAACCTGTCTCGAGGCGGTCCAGGCTTTGGACGAATGTTTCGAACCGGTCGTAGGTGTCGTCATGGCGACTGTTGGGCTCTGATCCTAGAGAGAAACGATATATTAGTTCACAGATGATGTACAGGAAAACTTGTCTTGTTAAACGCTTAAGATACTTTCAGTCAGTGTTTTCTATTCCTATGATAAAGGATTCTGTCATATACATTGCACAGGCTGTGGAGCCCTATATATGTTACTACTACCTGTATTTCTGATATATAAGCACAAACTCGCAGTTCAGTCTAAAAGTTGCCATAACCAAAAAGCATCTGTCTATTATTTTTTCAATCTAATTATATATAAAAAACTATTCAACACAGACAATTACTTTACGAAACAATGACAAAGTGTAACTCAAGTTTCAACTTATATTTTGTCACATGTATCATTGATCAAAATCATTTTGTTCCACTTTTGTTTTAGAAATATTCAAAGAAATAGGACTTTGTAAAAAAGATCAGTTACAAGGAGACTCACTGCTTCTCTTCCTGGTATCTGGGGCACTCTTGTGACTCATTGGCTCCCGGTTGACGGGCTGCAATTGTTGTTGAATGATCACTGGAGGCAGAACTCCGTGGTAAACAAGTTCTTTGCCCTCGTGTTGGCCTCCCTGTTGCCCGATCCAGTCGTTCGTTCGCTGACTCCGGACGGACTGTTCGAGATGGTTGCCTACTGATACAGACCGACCTGCGAAAAAATGGAAACTGGTCGGTTTGATGTTGGAGTTGATCCCACTCATGCAAATTATGTATGGGCCTTTCTACATATTTTTACAGATATAAAGTGCTGTTGTGTTTTGTGGAAATGTATATTAGTCTAAGTTGATCATTAAAGATAGTCTTGAAAGAATAGAGTGTAACTTTTCTGCATTTTATTTAAAGAAATAGGCATGATACAAATCTGGAATAAAAAATAAATGAGGCACTAGTAGTATGTCCAACGGTACCTACCGTATAGCTAGTATGCAACCCGTTGCAGTAGAAATGTTGTTGCTAGCTACTTACTCCAAGCTTCTATTTTCTACGAATTAGCATAGTCACCATGCACGTTATGTTAATGGCGTTAAAACTACTGAGAAAAGCCGAAACAATAGGAAAGCGTAACGACCAATCATTAAATAACAAATAAGTTGGAAAAAAAAACAAATGTTCTGACCTATTCCGCTCTCATCGTCTGATCTGGTCTGTCGAAGTCTGGCAGCTCCGGACAACAGCGGGTCGGCTGATTCTACATGGGGACCAATGGTAACGATACTAATTAAGATTCCAATTCCACAAGGCGGCGAGATAGGCCGGACCTCGCTGCAACGTTTTGGATTTTCATTATTCTTACTTTTGTAATTAGAATATCATTTAAAGTGTAAGAGTTTGGCTGCAACACAACAAAAACATAGAGTGAAACAAACAATAATAATAAAAAAATAGATTCATTTTCATCCATGAAATTCATTGCGAGGTCTGCCCTGTCAAATCAATCGGTCGCAGTGAGGTTACTGCCTTTAGTTCGTAGAAGCCACAATGATATAAAGCAACAGCAACGTCCCTAGTATAAAGCAATACGTACTGCCAAGCAGCATAGTAGTATTCCTTGCAAAAGTATAGACAGAAAGCTTATTGTACAAGCAATTCCTGAGCAAAAACGCCATTGATATGAGTAAATAAGCTTTCCCACAAGTAGTATAGATCGAAAACTCCAACTAACAAATAGCAAGGATGATACTTTACAGGAATAAGCAATTGCGGAATCAAGGCCCACATTTCCACATTGCCCACACTTTCAAATATGTACATTGCCCACACTTTCGTCAGCTGAAGATTCAGATAACAAGACCGCATCACAAGTGAAGAAATCCAGCGAAGCCCCAGACCGCGACCAACAAGAGACCCAAGGCAAAAAAAAAAATGCGGCAAGCCAAAACTGCCATTTACAAAGTACAATCTGCAAACGTACAACCTGCCACAAGATGGCAAGCAAAGAGACAGGACAAAACATTTTTTCCTGAATGGAAGAAATTAAGCATCCCCTTGGCAGAGGCAAAGTGATACACGCAAAGTGAGAGAGGACATGACCATCGTCAGACCACTCAACTGGTTCTCCGGACGATGCCAAAGGGACCCCGTGGGTCTGTCTCCCGCTGGCCCGATCGCGAGTTTATCCTTAGTTCCGTCCGTCTAGTACGAGAGATGCGCTGCTGTGGCCGGACTTTGCCACAATATCTCCTCCAGTCCTCTTGTTCAAGCCAAATGGCCATCGCATTCGCTGCATATTCCGACTGGATTAAACCTGCAAGAAGGTCTCTAGTTAAAGAGACAAACAGGACACACCTACAAGTACACATACGAAAAGACAATATCAAAACACTGACCGCTTCTCACGCCGGTACTTGCAATTGGTACAGTCTGATTGACTTGCTCTTCGTCGATTGGTCGTGATTGTAACTCTATACGTATGGGTTGTAACACTAGATGGGAGGCGGGTTCCTGGACCTGCTGGTTCATGCTGCTTGTCTGCACGACCCAGTCGTTGGTCCAGCGGCTCCGGAGAGGCCGGCCCGCGGGAGGTTCAGATGCATACAGACCTGCTAAAAAGTTGAGTAAGTAAACGTATTAGTGCAGTAATAGAACCAGAATACCTCTAAAATTTGGAACATGGTTGCCCAAAACATATTTCCGTTTATCCATTGCAATGACTATCAAAGACTGGCATCATAGAACAGTTGATATCTATGTTATTTTATTGTTAACCATACAACTGACACATTGCATGGTTTCAATACGCCTTGCATTGTTTTTGACTTCATTCTAGTGTGTGTGTGGTGCATGTGTGTGTGTCCGCATTGTACGTTTTGTTTCTTCTGACAGAGGATGTGAAGTCTGCCATTTTCATAAGTCATGATTATAAAATAGACACCATTCAACACATGGACATGATAGATTTAGTACTTACTGGGTGTCTTTTCCGTGTCAGATGATAATATCTCGACTCCTGAGTCCAGACGGTCATGGCGAAAACGAGACGAATCAAGTGGTTTTGGTTGGCTTCCTATGCCAAAACATCGACACAGAAATTATCTTGTAAACAATTAATCCATCTAGCTGAAAATAAGCCAAATGCGCTCTTTTACTGCAACTGTCTAAAAAATTTCCAGTGTTCTGTTCAATCAAGTTAAACAATTTCAAGCTCTCTTCCGTTATTGTTCAATTCCTTGATATCTTTAAATATTGTTGTCCAATAAACAAAGAATGCTGCAAGTAAGAGACCTCTCTTTCTTAAGTGGCATTACCAGAGGACGTTAACACTATTTGAGGGAATCCATTACTCTTAATACCATATATAGACGTGAAGACCATCTATGTCTATGGGTTTCAACGATTCGATTAGAAATGAACAAAATATACATGTACTTACCTTCTCCCATGTGGATTTGAAACGTGCTAATAACGGACACTTCCGTGCCATTCGGACTTTGTGGATTCACAGTCACATTTCTATTGTCTTGTGCGACATGTTTCATCTCTGTGCCATTCCTTATGTCTCGAGTCTCGTTGTTAACGTGTGTGACCTGTCCCTGGACCGACTGGCTATGGCCGACATTGCTGTTGTTCCTGTACTCTTCGATGAGTCTTTCGTTCGACTGTCTCGACTGTTTGATCTGGAGAGAGGTTTGTCTGTCCAGAATTTCCAGAGATCTGGACAGGTCTGTAAGGGGCAAACGGTTGTAAGTCACAATTCAACCAAATACATTCTTCAAGTATGCTGCTATATATGGCATCCTTCGGTCAGTTTTGACCATGATAAAATCGTAATTCACATCAGTTCACCGCTTCGCCAATGGCTAATCAGTCCTATCCCCCTATGTTCAATTATCTACGTTTTTATGTTATATGATTATTGTTAAGTTGTGGGGCTCCCTTAGAAATCGTTTTTCGGAAACTGAAGAGACTACCCTACAAGATTACTAAATAAATCAAAACGACCCATCTAGCAGAAGGGCCTGGTCGGTAGGAGGGCAGATTGAAACGAGTTAGTATCTATTGAAAGTGCTACTCATACAATGTAAGTACATAGTTCAATCTACGACAAAGTGCACTTCGTCTTCTCCTGTATTTGTGTTAGCAGAGATTGCAACGGATTGTAGATCTTGCCAGAGAAAACACTCATACACTCACTTTGACCTTGAGTAGGCAACGTGCTCAGATCAATTGAATCTCTGTGGCTTTGCTGCGTCAATTCACGCGATTCGGCGGTTCGTTTCTCGGATTGAATTTTGTTTTCCTTTTTCTTCTTCCCTCCCTTCAGTAGATCCCGCATGGAGCGTCTCATTCTGCTCATAGACAGGCCCCCTGGGGAGACAGTTTCAATTTATTAGTATCTATTAATTAAATCACACAACCCACAAATTATAGAAAAAGTGGGACTCCCTGTCTTCCTCTGCTTCCAAAAAAGAAGTCAAACCCAACCTATCTAGATATAGTCAATATTAGTACTGTAAATGTATTTAAGTTCGCGGGGATTTAATTTCGCGGTAGCGAGAAAAAGGTAACACCATAGACTGCAATCTAATATCATAATAGAAAAATGTTCGCGGTGGTTTTAAATTCGCGGTGAAGTGGTCACCGCGAAAACTGCGAACATTAATCCACCGCGAACATTTCTGCATTTACAGTATTCGAGTAGTCTCTTTGTATGATAATATTTATCACTGTTAATTGTTAACATGGATACCCCCTATCATGTTTCTACCATGTATATGCAATTAGCCTACGAGCATAAACTTGCAATAAACTTTCATTCTTAATCCAGGAAAATACACATCACCTAATGAAACTTTTTTCAATGCTCCCTGGGTTAGAGTCCCGACATAGAATAACAAAACATTGTAAGAAATGATCAAAATGAAATCGAATACAAAGTAAAAAAAAATTCACGTTCACGTCAGTAGAAATCGCTAACAACTAATAATACAAACAACTCGAGATGATTTGATATAACAGAAATTAGTATTCTTGTTCAAACATCAGACCAAAACAACAAATTCAAACTGAAAATTAAAGTAACTCACGTTAAAAGTTAAGTTGGTATATCAGTGTGTGCCTGGGTTTGACACAGTGTAAGAAAACGTGCCTCTGTCCTTGTGTATGCAGGATTGTTGAAGACCATGGCGTCTACTCTAGAATTTGCTCTGTTACTCAAGAAACCTTTGGGCTTTTATTGACGTTTAGAAAAAAACGTACGTTCATAAAGATTGAGATTAAAGCCAACTCACTGGGCTTAAGTTGTCCGTTCTGTTTACCACGCTGTTCTTCTTCAATATCCATGAGGAAAACCTGCAAGCAAGGAGGCAAAATTAACATAAACAACGCATCGACATATCTGCCTAACATACATGCCGATGTACAGACAAAAACAACACAGAGAACGCGGAGAAAGAATCATCCCCAGTACATAGATATGGGTAGAGATTAGCTAACTAAATGTTCTGCATTACCAGGTTTTCAATCTGTCGTCCAGAATATCAGTACATGTATACGTAGATATTATAGCGCGTTTTGCTAAAATTGATGTTACAGTTGCCCGTGGTAAGAACTGTTGCACAAAAGCTGTGTCGATGTCTGTCCTCGACAATGTACATTCTGGTAACAAAAACAAATAACACATACCTGTCAACTTACCCACGTCTGACTTCTGCAAACAATACCGTCCGGGCCATACGAAAAAGCAACGCAGAATTTACCGACAGTGATGATAAGTTGTTTGTTAATTACGATATCTGGTTCATGTCTCTCAGCACGATATGTACATTAAGTTCCCTAGGCCTATCCCTGTCCGTCTGGCCTAGACGCGTTGGAAGGTCATTATGTACGGACGGATGCACCCAGATGTATACAAAGATTCCCCACACTGTTACCAAGACAACGGTGGTGCTACGTTACCCGATTCCAAGATATCTGGTCCCGCCGCCTTTGTGTGAATCTTCCGGGGACTTAATAATGTTGATGGATATTTCACTATCTTGCTAATATATTGCAAAACAGCACTATTTTGCTAATGTAAAAGGATACACGCTGTCCTAAAACAAAGACATAGACCCTGCAAGCCCTCGGATCATACTCAGATCAACCTTATGCGACTCCCGCAGAGCCTATGGCTCCCTGAGGCGGCCTGCCGATAAAGGAAGCTAATCAAGCTTAAGAGTGGTGTTACCTCTCCGTACGACAATAGAAAGAAAACGATCACTCAGCCTGTATGCCTTAAGGTCGGTGGTGGCGTCACGAAGACACAACTGGTCGGACCGGTACGAGTCACCGAAACATGGAGTCAACCGGGAGCCAAATCTGATAAAAACCTAGCAGTCTATTTACCGTAGTGCATATATCAGTCGTAAACGACAGCGTTTGGTTACCCCTTAAGGCATTACGAGAACTCCTGTACTTTGTACAGACTATTAGTGTACAAGCCTCACCTGTAAACGGGAAACTTGTCAGTCGTTTAGGATAGTACCTGATTATTTTGACAGCTCTAGCCGCAAACTGTCTATTGAACAAATCTAACCCCGAATGTAAACGGCAGACATGCTAGATATGTTGACAAAAGCTGCTGTTACATGGCTGGCATACATGGACTCGTATCTCACCTTGAAACAAACTTTAGAATGGATACAAACGCTGGTGGTGTTTGCAGAACGTTTGGTATGTGTGAACCACTCATTATCTACTTAATTGGAGTACTATGTTAAGCTAATAGCTTGTAGACTATCGTAGCAGTCATTTCTATCCGTGGATAGTATTCACTACAACATCTTACAGAAAAAAAGCTGTACTGTTTAGTGACAGTCGGAAATATCATTCTTCTATATAAAGGGACTAGTGTGAACCACATCTGAGTATTGCAAAGTGTTGCATTGTCTGGAGACCTAGGCAGATATCAGAATTGGGGGTCAGACCACCATAATAGTTAAGGCTCTCATTTAAGTAATTCAAATAGTTTGCGCTTGGCATGCTGAAGATTTTTCATGGCTCTGAAATCCCCCAGGCGTGGCCATGACTGATTGAAAGTTCCCGGAAAACCGTTTCTCATGGAACATTCAGGTATGACCAAATAAAGCACCGCCCCTCCACCAAACAGTGTTTGTTGTACTCACTCATTTCATTGTACAGTAGAACGCAAGAAACGGACGATAAAGGTTTGTGTATGTTGAATATCCACGTTGATCGACATGGCGACTCACTGCTAACAAAGGAGGTGGGACGGGCCGGTCTAAGGACATGTGGCGCCTCCGGGTACACGAGTCTTCGCATAACCCCGTGTCAAGGAAAGAAGTAGTATAGGAAGCACTAAACGTCTATAATTTCTCAGGAAGATGATTGTTACCATATTCAAATGTCCACAACTTTATTCCAGTGTCTGTACATTTTGATAACTCGGCTGACATCGAGCATAATGTCATAATCTGTTATACGTCATGGTACTTGGTTGTACTTGCCAGTAAGATACACTAATTAAATGCACAAAAAAAGCGGACCATTGAAATGAAGAAAACAAGAAGACAACCTCATCTGATCATCACATGAAAGCCCTTCAGCCAGTCATTTGGCTAGTGCTACCGTCTTTCATCAATAGCTCTAGTCCGAGCCAAGAGTTTGCTGTGCCCTGACGAAGGTAGTCCGTAAGTGGACGAAGGTGCGAAAATCGCAGTTGTATTAAACAAAGAGCTATGGTTTAAAAAGTCCTGATGATCTGTCCGAAAGTTCGACAAGAAGGAAAGTGGTCGCTGTGAGTTTGGTGGGCCGTGACCGTCCTCCAGCTGTGATCATGACCTTCACGATGAGATACGCCAATTGTCCTCCAAACATAAGAGGGTCCCAAAATGGACGATTCTTGTCATTGTTTAGCTCCTAAATCGGGTAAGTAGGGAATAAAGATTTGGCTTAAAACATGAAGAGTTTGTGTGAAGATAGCTTCAAGATGAGTATCCATTTATTTTTTTCTATTGAAGAATACATGGATTGATACAAATAAAAGGACGAGGACGAAGTGGTGGCGGACTCAAGTGCATTTATTTCTTTATTTGCACTCCATTGCTAAGTGTACATATACATGTATGATCACCTGGGGTCTCGGTGATCGTGTGTTATTCTTGCCGCCCTATCGACCGACTGAGTTAACAGTTGACTTGGCGTCGCCCTCTCCCTCCCCTGCTAGAAACGCCCCATATAGAGCCGCGGACAGAGAGGTTCTCCTATTGCTCTGGGGAGCTGAAAAAACAGCACCAATGTCTGTTTATTCGTCGCCATATCAGGAAAAGAGCGTAGAGGTGGATTAGCCTCCTTCGCAAACTTCGAGCTTGGTTGGCTATTAGTTCGTGTGTGTGGAGGGTGGGCACTGGTTCGCAATTTTCAACGTTGGCTAGGGAGTTTGCCGAAGAAGGGAAATTCGCTTCCTCTTCAAACCCCCTTCCTTCGCAAACTCCCTTTCCCGGCATTAGAGAAGCTAGCCAATGTTGAAAATTGCGAGCCAGTGCCCACCCCACACCCCCAAGTACATGCCAGCCTTGCTCGAAGTCTGTGAAGGAAGCTGTAGATTGATAATGAAGTACGTACAGTCATACACATCGCAATAAACTGAACAATCACCTGCGGGCTTAGACCCCACTTCTTGTGTGTTATTCTTGTTGTCCTGTCGACTGGCTGAGTTCACACTTGTCTTTCGATCATTCTCTTCATCCGCTGCTACCAAAGACCCGACCAATGCTGCAGACAGAGAGACACAGATGTTACTTGTCTTACTTTATACTATTGCTTTTAATCAATATATATAAACACCTGAGGCATATCGCTGGAGTAACAGGTATGGTGTTTGGTCCAGTACCAGGTGGTCCTTTGTTCGACTCCGATGACCTGCCACTGATGGCATGCCCTTGGGAAAGCCATTCACATGACTTTCCCGGCACCTGTAGTAGGATATCGTACCATAGACACAGTAGATAACAAAATTCTCTCCCCATGACATTAAAAAGGCTTTAGGACTATCTTTACGCCTGTATTTACCATTGATTTTATCTAATCTTATTTTGTGCAGAAACATTGACACTTACGGACTTCTGACATTGCAGCGCGAAAACTCGCGAGTAAATTGTTCATCCATTCCATGAGACTCGCATTCTCCCTTTCCTCCTTCTGCTCCGCCACTTCATCGGTTACTTTTGGTTCTGCTATCGCTGGAGCTTGCACCGGGGGTTGAGGCCTGACACCTGTGCAAAGACGCGTGCGTGAGATACTGGAATGCAGTCACTTATGTCACAGAAATATTCGGGCTACTTTCCTCCACGCGTACGTCTACGATGAAACGGAAATTTCTATGACTTTGATCATTTGGCAGAAACTAAGATGACATTGTACAGGGACACCATCCGCAGTGCTAGGCACCAAGAATGACCATATTACTGCAATGAGCTATGATGATGATTGCGTCCGAACACAAAACGATTAATATTAATCGCGTAACCGACGACAAACTCGTAAATATGCTCACAACTTTTTGTGCTGTTACGCCGTACACTGCGTCTGCTGACCGACGTCTTCCTTCTCTCCCGCACACCTGGATCCGACTTTTCCCTCCTCCTGCTTCTGGATCTTGGCCTCCTGGAACTGGGGTGCCCTGTATTGAACAAGGTGTATTCACGTGACTATTGTTCTCCATCGTTACTTCGTTTAGACCCTTGTAGTGTCACGATTCTCGCTGTTTGGTAGGGTATGATTTCAATTTACAGAGGGGGTTAGCACTCTAGAAGCGTGCTCCTCGAACTCGGGACCTGTACTATTTTACGTCCCGTTGTTTCCCCAACCAACCATTGAACCGGGCTCTCCCCGCAACCAGGAGCTAAACTGTGAGGCTGGTACCAGTTCAATCTCATTTACGCTTATTTTGAACTAAAGTGGACATGTTTAAACCTTCGAACTTCATTTCAGGAGCTATTTCTGTCCAGCATATGAGACACATGCTTGGTTTGATTCAATCTTTTGAGCAATGAATCCTTCGGGCAAGAATTTCGCACCACATTTATGAACTGTTTAAAAGTCTGTACGTACGATATCCTTGGCCTCTGCCGCCCTCATCGTCTGATTTCTTCCGCTGAGCGCGAGAATCTTCGTGCAGTGAGTTCATCGGGTCGGCTGATTCTGTACGGGGACCAATAGGAGCGATCCTTATTTAGAGAATCACCAGGAGAAACAACAATGACGTGACCAATATCAAAGATTCTTAATTGTCTTAATGAGGTAGAAGGATTTATGACGTGTTAAAGAAATAAAGCTGTCTGCAATCCATTTCTAATTACTTTGTCACGTTGTAATATACATTTGTTAACTTTGTCATTACCAGCGTTGCCTTTGTCCAAGGCTCTAACATATATTTTTACACATCAAAGTTTGTTACTATCTAACAATGTAGTTTTCTCTGCTAATTTTTCGACAACACTTCGGCTACCTTTTTCAGGACGACAAGAAAGTATAATGCATTGATTGAATAACCTGATGAAACTGTTAAGAATATAGTAGAATGCAAATTTTGGCGCTAAAACGTCAAACTATACTCAACTGGCTCTGCGGCGGCCTCTCGGCTGCCAGTGTGTGGTTTCATCAGAGTACCGGTGCCGAGGGTATGTTGGGTATCTCCAGAACCCGTCTATGTGGCTGTAGCTGCTCCAGGCGTGGTGCTGCAGCCAGTCGGCAATGTTTATGGGCGCATCAGAGCGCCCTTCCGGGCCTGGACAAAGTGTACATACTTCAACGGCGTACTTCGATAAAGGTTAGGCATCAAGGTAGTAAGGTATGCATGATTCAAATTACTCAAGCAAGTGGATGGGCTGGTAAATGGTCAGACGTAATCTTATCAATCTTAACGTAATCTTATTTTTTGTTTCCTATATTTGATAAAAAATGTATCGTCATGTATACAGTCTTTAGCAGTGAATATACACTTACTATCTTTGATATAAAGATACTCTTATAAACTTGAAATCGATTTCTGAAACACTAACCACTTCTCTGACGAGTGCCTGGATCACTCCGTTGGCGACTGACAATTCGATGTTGTTCCTGCGTGCGCATCGGTGGCAGACTCCTCAGTGAACGAAATTGGTCGCCTTCGTTTCTGTCCCCCAGTTGTCCTACCCAGTACGGTTCGCTCCTTTGACGACTGACGTCGACCGACCGAAGCTGCTCTTGTGTGCTTCTCAGAGGCAGACTCCCAAAGGAGGGAGATCCGTTGCCTATGTTTCTATCTTCCAGCTGCCCTACCCAGTACGGTTCACTCCTTTGAAGACTGACCGACCGAAGCTTCTCCTGTTGGCGTGTCGGGGGAAGACTCACAATGGAATGGGAATCGTTGCCTCTGTTTCGGTCCCCCAGTTGTCCTACCCAGTTCGGTTCGCTCCTCTGACGACTGACCGGTCGGAGTTCTCCCTGTATGCGGATTGGCGGCAGACCTCCTCCCAGTTGTCCTATCCATTCCGAAGTCCACTGGCGTCGAAGGGGCCGCTTTGGATTAGTGCCTATTGGTAGAAACCGACCAAGGAAAACAAAATCCATCATCCAATCCCTAGGATGCCTAAAATTACTTTCGCCAAGAGATTGTGTTTTCGGTGTGTTTGTCTGCGTATGTGTGTTTGTATGTCTGTGAATAGAGATGCCTTGTTAAATTGGATTGGGTACGTATATTGGTGAAATGTTCACTTCACCCGTCGGAAAGGATAAATGCTGTACATCGCTCCTAATTTGCACATGCCCATACGATATTCCATACCTCTTCCACTCTCCTCGTCTGACGTTGTCCAACCATAACCGGCAGCTCCTGACATCACCGGACCGGCAGATTCTGTGCGTGGGATAAGCATAGTTATCCAATGACTTGGACGTGCCTTAGCAAACGAAAGAATGGCAGGAAGAAGAACTTCTGCCACACAACTTGTGACGTTTTGTGAACATGAGAAGAAAATTGACATATCCTGGGCAGAGGATAACAGGCACGGCATAGCCGAATCAAAAGTGTCAATGAAATGAAAATGTCAACAAATATTTTGGATGTTATCTGAAACGTCTGACCATATCTAAAAGCATATCCAGTTGCTTGAGTAACCGCTATTTGGCATATCTTCTTACCCTCATCCATGCATAGCCAAATTAAAATCATTAAACTACTCAACTGATTCTGCGGCGGGTTCTGGCGCGACCTTTAGGGTCTCGCGGCGGCTGGTCTGTGACCCAGGCTCCTTCACAGTGCCCCCTCCAGTCGGTCTCTTCAAGCCAACGAGACATCGACATGGGAGCATCCTCTGACGGGTAAAAGACTGCAAAGAGATTTATTTTTACTGCTGAGGTTTAGTATTCATTTGGTGTTAAGAAAGGTTAAAGCTTTGTGGTAAATGTAATACTAAAGGAGACCAGAGATCTTATGGAAAATTCGGATAAGATGAAGCTGCGAGTTGATGACGCTTACGTCGTACTTGTACGCTTTGTATGATATTCTCATTCTAAATTGAAGCGCAAATCCAATCCTATTTATGACCTTCCGCCACCAACGGTCCGCGGTCCATGAGATACCCACTTTATTCTTTAACACAATGTTCAAATGTTAGAAGGTAGCTGCAATTGCTTCTTTCTACGATGGCGCACCTTTTGTTTAATGTCGGCCTACCAAAAAGTTTTAAAGTCATGAACAGCGGTTACCGTATCTTCTTCCAGAAGTAGCGTAACAATAAATCAACTTACCACTACTCCGGCTGGTGTTAGCGTCACTGCTCTGGCTTGTACGCTCTCCTGCCGTTGCCACTGGTTTTGACTGTAACTCTATACCAATCGGCTGCAGACGCAGGGTGGGAGCTGCTTCTCTAGATCTGCTGATGTCGTCAAGCGGTTCTACCCAGCCGTCCTTCCATCGGTTACGCCGGCCCGCAGTGCGTTTCGCTACAGACTGCCCTGTCGTCAAGACGAAACAAATTGCTTGCCATAATCTTCAGAGGGACGAAACATTACCTCGGGGTAAACTGTGATAGTGATGGAGATATAGATCCAGTTCAACTAACTGAAGCTATTCTGCCACAAATAACTGGACATGGCAGAGAAACAGATGATGTATGCAGTTTTTACAGGATCATTGTGCCGGGTAAATTCTATCAGCTCTATTCTACAAGCACAATGAACAGTGGACCATGGACCATGGACCATGGCTTAACGTCCCGTCGTAAGGACTGCAACCCTTTCCGGTAGCGTACATGTCGGGTGAGCGACACAGCCGGAATGATATTATGGCTTCTAGTTCCAGTGACAGGGCCGCTAACCACTGGACTACGTAGTACTACGCTACCTTCGCATGCAAATCATATATCATTAACAAAGGGTGTGTTTGTCAATGTCAAACAAGATTCTTCACATTTTGTCGTTTGGTGTCAATGCATTAAGGACCGGAAAACAAGCAATATTATACTCACCATCCTCAACAAAGCCATGAAACACCTTGCTGGTGACAGACTTTTCCTGATCGTTTAGTCTTCCTACAGTAGTTGCGTTCACGTCTTGCATGGTGAATTTTGGTTGTGAGCCATTGCCAGAGTCTCTGTTGCTGTAATTGGGCTGTGTAGCCAGTCCCTGTGACCACTGCTTCTGGAGTATGTTGTTGTTGTCCCTGTACACTTGGATAAGTCTCTCGTTAGACTGTCTTGACTGTCTTATCTGGAGGGAGGTTTGTTTCTCTAATAGTTCCATGGAGCTGGACAGGTCTGTACGGAAAAATGGTTGTACACTGATGAATACTTCTTCCCAACACTCTCTGGGGAGAGAGAGGGGGAGAGGGGGAGAGAGGGTAGAGAGGGGGGAGAGGGAGAGAGAGGGGGGGAGAGGAGAGGGGAAGTGAGAGAGAATAAGAGAAAGAGGGGGAGAGATAGAGGGAGAGAAAGAGAGGAGAGAGAGAAAGAGAGGCAGAAAGAGAGGGGGAGGGAAATATAGATGAAGGGACATAGCAGCAGTCGATACAGACAGAAACGGACACACATGCATAGCTTACGTACGTTAGGTGACTGTTGAAGGACTTCTTTTTCTTGCAGTCTTATACATTAGCACTACAAAGAACCCAGTTAGGAGACCAACTCACGGAGTTCGGATTGTCCGCTGACTTTACCGCCGCGTCCTCTTTCAGCGTCCATGGAGACAACCTGTAGACCAATCAAATAGTTGACTTGTAAAACTTGACTTGTACGTCTGCATGTATACATAAAACATCAAAATGTCCACATTTTACGTCAGCATCTTGTAGAGCTCTTCGCCAGCATGACTGGCCGTAACCGCCAACAACCGGTTCACCGTCACCGCAGACCATTGTGAATGTAAAAACGAGACCACTAGTCGGGCCGGTACTTACAGCGGAAACGCGAACAGAATATTAAGTAGTCCTTTTCAATCGTCAAGACACTGTTCATACATCAGCAGACTAAGATAACTATTTTCTTCCCTTTCTGTGTAGGCTACTCCTGCGTGTTCCTGACCAACAAACGAAGAAAACTCGTCTTTCGGTTTCTCCGACACTGGATTATCTTAATCGTCACAGCCTTTTCGTTCTTCACAGTCTGATAACAGTCATTGCTACGTGTGTAACATACCAAAAACGTTGCACAACTAATCTTTGATAGTAGTTAGTCGTATGAACAAGTTATGTATCTTGACTTCTGGTGCTATTCTTTTTTACACGTATTTCAGGCAGACAAGGGCAATGTGGCACTGCCCTCAAGTAACAGTGTCAACTATAAAGAACACACAGAAGGTAAAGGTACTGCAATGGCCTTTTGTTCTCCACTGTCGCGGTATTGGAAGGGGGTCCTCTCACCGTCTTTTACCTCCCAAACCGACGTCATGTACCCATTTTATACCTGGATCGTGTTAAGTGCCCTTTCTAAGGGCATAAGATCGGTAACATGTCAGGATTCGAACCCGAGACCACTTGGTTCTGACTAAAGAAACTTGCTCTGCCGTTACGCCACACAACCGCACAAATGTTGGTGCTGCTGTCAGTCGCTTTAACTACAATTTACTCCCACACTCATCTGACATGTACATCAACTCCACCTTCGTGCTTGTTGACACATTTACGTCCCAAGTTAGCATTTCAACTATTGTAAATCATACACTGCCTTGCTGTATTGCAACGTGGAACACTCAAATGTAAGCGTAAGCATCATGAAGCCTTCCACCAAGTAGTCCTCGTCGTACTCACCTGACTCATCTCCCTGAAGAAGGCAAACTTGAGACGTCGACGTCAGGTTCACGGGCAAGACGCCTGTGTTGGAATAAACATGGAGCGAGGTTCAGGCCCCAGCGACATGGCGGCGGCAGACAAAACACCTTCACGGATTAGGTCAGGGCCCACCGTGATACCCTGCGGCTACACGTGTTGTGGCGCCACCCAGGTAATTCAAGGTAGCAGGCGAACGGGATAAAATTATAGTAGGGTGCAGTGTTCAAGCTAGACAAACTTATATGTTGTTGAGGTCGAGGGCATAACCTACGGAATAACTGACCCCCCTTCCAAAATAGGGTTTTTAATTTTTTTACGCCCTCTTTAAAATTGGGTCATGTGAGCCATGCAGAACTGCAGCCGACTCACCGAGGCAGTCAGGCGTAAAGGTCACACGCATTGATACACCACATGGGCAAACATCATAATCTTAATCATACGTGCCGAAAGTCGATTCATTATATCTACCATATAGCAAACTTCATGCCTGGCTGTTTTCATGTTACAGTGTTTTCAGACGCTTCCAGATTTCGCCCGCACTACTTTTTGTTACCCCAACACCATTGCTCCTTGCCTTGGTACCATCCGGAAAGTAGTTCGCTCCGGCGTTCATTATATACTATATACAGTCGCTTCTAGCTCTGACATTCATTATACACTATATACAGTCGCTTCTCTGTGTTTTCGTCTGGGAACGCGGACCATCTCAACGTCTGGAATCGTCCAAATTTTGGAAGCAGGCGCTGATTGGTCCCTACACATGAGCGAAATATGGAATGGATTCAAGAGCTCGTTCGAACGTTCCAACACCGGACAAGCCCTCCGCCCGCTCGTGGGAGGCCTGTTGTCATCGAACAAGCGCTCTAGAACCTATTCCTAGATTCGCTCATTAACTGACGTTACCGCCAAATGGTTTGAATGCGCACATCTCCAGACGGATAGCAGAAGCGAACGTAGGAGCGAACTACTATCCGGATGGTACCCAGGCTACATTGCTCCGGGAGTCGCAGGAAAATGTTGTGTTCTGTCGACATGTCACAGTTCATTCCAACGCCGGCCGGAGCGCGCCGAATTTCAAATCGCCCGAGCTTCGACCGCATTTTTTGTTGAAGATCTGCCCCGTCACAAAATTGACTGTGCTACTAAGGTGCTTCATTCCGGAAAGTTTGTCTTTTTTTTTGCCTTTCTGGTGCACAGCATCAGTTTTGGGGTTCCCAGAGGATGTCATCCACATAATCAAATGAACATGGAAGAGTCCATTCTGGCACGGAGGGGGGTTTTCAAGTTGAGTTTCGGACGGGTGATGATTCAAAATTCCCAGCCGCCCAGCCACGTCGAGAGTTCGAGGCAGTTTTATTTTCCTTCCGCGAGAGAAAGTAGTCCGTTCCATGACTCCGGGCGTAAACACCCCTTGCAAGAAACCTTGCCGCTGGAGTATTTAACCCTGTATCTTCTTATTTTCCAGTTATTTACAATATTTCAGCTTCATTTTTTACTCTTATAGTTTTTTTAACTGCTATTTTATCGCCTTCCCGCCAATATTACGGCTCGAAAACACGTAATTTTCGTGTAAATTCCTTTGTTGTTTTTACCATGGTGTAGGTTTCAAACCAACAGGAAATTTAGCGTGTATGAAAGAGCGAAAATTGTACTTTCTGTCGATATATGGTTTATCATACATTTCAAGTGCGAAAAGCAGATGCCCCCAATCCGCGCGAGGCGATGTCATTCGGAGCGGTTATTTTGATTCCAGAAAAAGAACGCACCACTATAACGTTATATTAAACGTTATACAAACAGCACGCGTGCGGCGGAGCGCGTATTTTTCTCCAGGCGGAGGTTTCGGTCGACGCCTCCCGACCGAAATCTCTGCTTGGAGAATCTATAGACGCGTCCCTCACTTTCTCTTTTAGTTTATAATATGCTATACCGACCGTTCGTTCATATTGTACTTAGAGTAATTGTTTCATCTGCAAGTCTCATCAATCAGTCAAAGAGGAAGTTCCCATTTATCAAGCCAAGTTGTCAATCCTTTAAAATCTTACCAAGCGTTCCAACTTAAAATTACATTTAGTTCTTATCTACGCACACTGTATCGTTTTCAATGTGTTTGTGACACTAGCAAGAGGGTTTTTTTCCAGCTTGAAATCACCTTCCTTGAAATAATCAAAACTATGAGATAGCTCAGAGTTTGTCCTACCATTGTCATTTTTAATCACGTCTCCAGGGTTTACCCTACAGTTTGCTAGTTACATTTCATACTCACACTAGATCACACTAGATTAGATAAGTAAGATATTGTGTTTTGATCTGTGATGTTGAATATAAGGGGCATGTGATGATGCATAGTCAATAATGCACCTTGTATTAATCCAGAAGGGTCAACTTTCTATTCTTTCCTACCTTCATCTGAAGTTTATGATAACTAGCCCTAAGTGCTATTGAACAATATGAAATAAACAACGTCATATTTGTTAAATACTAGCCAAATTTTATTGAACAAACATGTCATGTATAAATATCAATGCCAAATTAGAAACAAGATTTGTAATCAAACAACAACAATTTATAGCCAGAGTTATATAATTACAGTTGAGTGAAATGATGTACAAACTTGTCGTGGGGAACCACTCATATATATATATCATGGGACTGAGCAAAAATGCATGCTGAGGTCAGTTAGTTGATCAAAACTAGTTGGATCTAGTTGGTTGGTTGGGCCAAAAACATAATAAATGATCCCATTTGCAGGATATCTTAGTTCGCATGAAAGGTATTTACACAGTTTTCAACCTCCATGTTAGTTAAACAAATTTCAAGAAACCATTGTTTAACAATCAGTGCTGAGTTTGTCTAACAATGAATCAAACATGGTTTGTTTTGTAGTTATCTGTTCCTAAACAGACCAAACAAGTGCTTTCATAAGTTTCTCAGTATGTCAAAATGCCCACTGGTGCAAATAGCACAGTGCAAGGTTTTAATGTGCTTTACTGAATTCAATGACATGTCCCAAAAAGGTACATAATAGTCTATTGTCATTAACAAATTTTTACTGCTGTTAAACTGCATCTATCTATATCCATGGTGGTATTGTTGTGAAGATTAATTTGTGGATTGTTTCTGATTATGATGTTAGAATAAAATGAATGGTTGCTAGTGCTAGAACATGCAGACATTCCCATTTTGACCAAGGAGCGTTCATCAGACATGGCTGCTGCTGGGCTTTATGTCAATTTTGGTTGTTTAGAGAGGTGTGAAAGACCCCTGAAAACTACAAAAATGTTGCTGGTAATGGGTAAGACAGTAGGTAGCTTGGGAAGGGTTCTAAACTCTGTAAGAATGGATGGGACTGTTTTGATGTGCTGACAGGTGGTTGCTTGGCCAAGTTTGTCTAATTCCCATCAAGCCAAATGATGTCACTGGCTAAAACAGCTGTCCCCCTCCTCAGATCCACAGCACAACATCACCTGTATAAAACATGATATTTCATAGTATGTTATGAAATATAAATATCAAGAATCTTCATTCACAATGACTACTCATTGTTACATCCTAATGACTATACTGTCAACTACATAGAAATGTAACATTTTGAACAAAGTGCATGATATTTCAGTAATAAAGAAATTATAAAATGTCATTATCTATTATGCAGATTAGATGCTAAGTAGCACAACACATACTTCTTGGAATTGGCCATTTGTCAAGCTTCTTAATCTTATGTCTCCACCATTAAGTCCCTCCCATTTACCACAAAAGGAATCATTAATGAATTTCTGCATTAAAATGGAAATAAGGTCATCATGAGCATTACCCACATGCCCCTATCCTAGAGCTACCTACATGTCTTATAGGAAATCCCTACCATTGACCAGAAGAAATTAGCAGTTTCTGCATCAAATATGCACATGAAGTACTCACTATCATAATTCACATTTTGCTGTATGCACCTTCCCTTCACCTCCAATATGACATCCATAGCATTAATTATGATAGAAATAGTCCAAATTATCATGATTATGCTCATTCGGTCCTAATTAGTATCCAGGATATACTTGGATATAATTCATTATATTGACATGTTTAGCTAACCTCCCTATACTATGGGTATAAATTTTATACCACGTACCAAGTTTGTCAAAGGGAACATACTAGTAATATTCGGACATTAATTATGCAATCAAGGTGTTTAGTAGCACAAGTAGTATAATATTGAAATATGTCATTGGCATAACCTCAGTCAAAAGTCCTTTTGAGCTGAATATTCAAAACTACCCTCATTCCTACTTCAGATATCATCTTGCTAAATATCATAATATTGTTGCTATTATCATGCAAATTAGGGCATTATTAACAACATTTATAGCAATTCATGTCCATAAACAGAAAACATGTTACTGTAATTTCCATCTGTCATACTGCCATGATACTGGTAGTTACTGTTCATTGATAACACATAACTATTATACAAACATTGGATAATATCACTCACATCTCCCCCTCCCCACTACTCTACTTATAGGTTATATCATCATAATGATCACAGTTTACGGTATAACACTCATCACTATCCCCCTCACTACTCTTACAGTTTACAGTATAACACTAATCTCTATCACTACTCTTACAGTTTACGGTATAACACTAATCTCTATCCCCCTCACTACTCTTACAGTTTACAGTATAACACTAATCTCTATCACCCTCACTACTCTTACAGTTTACGGTATAACAATAAATCTCTATCCCCCTCACTACTCTTACAGTTTACAGTATAACACTAATCTCTATCCCCCTCACTACTCTTACAGTTTACGGTATAACACTAATCTCTATCCCCCTCACTACTCTTACAGTTTACGGTATAACAATAAATCTCTATCCCCCTCACTACTCTTACAGTTTACAGTATAACACTAATCTCTATCCCCCTCACTACTCTTACAGTTTACAGTATAACACTAATCTCTATCCCCTTCCTCACTTCTCTTACAGGTTACACTGATATTATCACACTTATCTCTATCCGCCTCACTACTCTTACAGGTTGCAATATAACACTCATCTATTTCCCTCCTCACAACTAAGTACTCTTAACGTAAGGTTACCAGTTTACGTGCAGGACCAGTTTACGGTCACTTCAATGGGCGGTGCAGACTTCGAGGTAAATTGTGAAAAAGAAAATTCTCTTCAGTAGGCAAGAAGTACGTCTATAGGATCTATGTGCATGTATCTTATTTATGATATATGTTTGCATCAAGCAAAGCAGCCGACTAAACATTTGAAAAGCCTGCCAACAATTTAAATTGACGATTTATGATCGTAGAACACTGTTACAGATGGCCCGCTTTGATCGTAACTCTCAACCGCTAACTTCGTCCCCTCTTTCTAAATCCTACAAACTCTATATCAATTGCAAAATCGTCCGAAACCAAACCTGCAGTTCTTATCTCAAGAATTCATGGTGATTTTATGTATGTTATCCAAAAGAAGTCTTAAAAACTAACACGAAAACAAACTAGAGATAAATATGTGTACTGTCACACATACACACAGGGTCGCTTTTAAGTGTAATTTATGCCAGGTGAAATTCTAGCTAGGTAATGATAAAAGGCAGATGTGAACACATACAGCCCCACCTAAACAGTCCCTTCTGCATGAAGAAATGGACTGTCCCCACCTGAATAGACCCTCCAGCAATAAGAATTGGACTAGTCCCACCTGAACAACCCCTTCATTCAGCAAGTTCTAAGTACTTGAGACACACGTACACTCGAGGTGCAAGGGACGCTCGATCAAACAGAAAACGGTGCACGTAATAAAGCTTGCCTTATTTTACTGCCTGCATAAATTATGCAGATGATCGTCAAAACTTGCATAATTAACATGTTGCTACATCCCTCTCCACTTTAAGGAACATATGGTATGAATATCAAAAGTGTAACAGCTTTTTATAATTTTGAAATTGATATGCAGATTATTGCCTCATTTGCATAAAGTTCACATCTCATGGTAATCTTAATGATAATAATTAGATTTGACGAAAATATTAAACACCTACCATTTAACAGTAAGGCTGTATTGGTAATTTTTATTTGCTGAAATTATGATAATGAGCTCCCTCAAAGATACACTACCTAGCAATTATAGCAATTATCTATTCAAATGGAATAACAACATATATTCCGTCAAATCAGAAAAAAATAACTCATCTTCGTCCTTACGTATTGATAGCACTTAAGTCTTGACCAAACGTTATTCAATATCATTTTGGCACAATTTGACAAACCCACAAACCAAAGTGCACAAAAGTCTTGCCCCTTTATATAGCTTGACATGATGATGGTCAGACAATGAATTGGTAGCTTGTGAATAAGTAATAGAGATGTAATGAATAAATAATAGAGAGTAATGAATAAATAATAGAGAGTAATGAATAAATAATAGAGAGAAATGCATAAGTAATGCATACAGAACAGTCTATTGGTCACTGATTGTGACGTCAAAATTCAACATGGCGGCACCCATGGATGGTCAAAATTCAACATGGCGGCACCCATGGATGGCAGCAAAAACAAAACAGGGTTTCGCTATGCGACCCTGTAATGACTGTCGTCGCCGAGCCGGTAGTTTTCGAACGCCATGTTGTACCACGTGACTATGCAGTTCATAGCTTGTGCATTGGAAGGCAGGGCAAAATCGCTAAGGGGCGCTGTTTTAGCCAAATTCATGTGGGGAGGGCACGGCATGAGGAAGCCAACGTATACTGAACGCGTTTCAAGGCCAATAACTATCTATACTCTTGATAAAAAACATATAAATGCGTCGTCGACGTCATGAGTACCATTGCTTGGGCAAGTTGTGGAACAGTATGGTGCTAGGAGTGGCGTTCTGTTGGGGCAAAGATGACCGACCGGTACGTTTAGCGGCGATGCAAAGTGCACGGCATGGCGTCGATGTAAACAATCATCCACCGTGTTATCTCAATGAACTACTTGGGGAACTTTTTATGGGAAATGATCAATTACATGACCTTTAGAAAAATAACCACAGGGAGAAACACCCAACTGACCGTAAATTGGTCACCCTGAAAGAATTTTTGGCTGCAGGCTTGTTTATTGAAGCAGCTCGCACGGCGATAAATCCAACTCAGAAGAAATATTATACCACACAGAAGTTGAGGCAGACCGACTAAGATATCTTCCAAAATGAGAGTTTTTCATTTCTGCCTGCGCGATTTCCGTAAAACTGCGTTGTTAACAAATCGACCGTAAACTGGTAACCTTACGTTACTAACAGGTTACAATA
Source organism: Branchiostoma floridae (assembly GCF_000003815.2). NCBI lineage: Eukaryota > Metazoa > Chordata > Leptocardii > Amphioxiformes > Branchiostomatidae > Branchiostoma > Branchiostoma floridae. The sequence continues at coordinate 22,816,192 of NC_049983.1, read as the reverse complement.
TTAAACTTATCCCTTACTCCTCACAAGTTGAATAAAACTCAGTTAACAGTATGTACTATGTGTCAGCTACTCAGCTGGAAGAAAAAATAGAAGAATTTGGCCAAATAGGGACAACTAAGTGCCATGGGATTGCAATCTTTTTTTACTGGATGCAAATACAACAGATATTATTATTATTATTATTATAATTTTGTAGTCTATCCAGCTATCTATGTACCATCCATCCTTGGAGTCAATTTATAACCGTTACCTTATAAAAGTGTACTTCTTTGATCATTCTTGGCAAAACATTGATTACCTCAGCTGAGTCTGCTAAGATGAACAAGACAACCTAAATGTACCTCCTAGAAGTAATGGTAAAGACTTGTTGTTTCTTTTGATACACAATTGCTGTTTTGATACACGTTCTGTGGTTCAATTCGTAATACATTTTAAACCAGCTTTGTTGTCCTGTGGCTTAGCAACTATTATCTGTTTTTTGCTGGATTTTTTTCGACCTCCTGTATTAGTTTTCGGGTTTTCAGAGGATGTCAGGCTATGTAACGCATTGAAGGATAGATTTTTCACGGCCAAATTCTCCGCTGTTTTCGATTAAAATTTCTCTGAGCGCCAAATATATCCTCACTAACAAATTCTGAGTCAGAAAATTTGTCACGTATATCAACATTTTACACCAAGCCATGCAGGTTTGCACCTCGGTCACGGGTTATTGTGTTTACAAGAAATACCGACGATAAAGCAAATTTGTCACATGTAACAGGGCCCGCCCAGTAAAAAAACCTCATAGGACTTACACTACGAACACCAGCATGTTGGCGAAAAATCGCTAAAACGTGACCTAGGCAGACTTTGAATTACGTATCTACCCAGATTTCAAACCAACGGGATTTTCACACGGGATATAGACAAGGGTTAAACGGTTCTGACGCACCATCAAATGAATAAGGATCTAAGTGCGAAAAGCAAACGCCCCCAATCTGAAAATCGCCGAATTTTCAACTTTTTACGACGCTGCCATTTTGCTAATTTGACTGTGTTCCAAGTTTGATCATAAAACAAATTAAAATCGTTGTAAAACCCCACAGAAATGGATTAAATGGAGAGCAGATAGCAAACACATCCGACACTTACCGTCATTTCGCTGAAAGGTCACACATCGTGATGCAATCAGCTGTCAACTCGGATGAAATTTCATCTCGTTGGCGCGCGGGAAAACTGCGCCCTTAGCAACGGCGTTACTATGCACGGCGGATGGATACTTAAAAAAATAAAAACCGTTCCATCGACGTTCGATATACTACATGGCTGGGCGGCTGTTCCATTTCTTAGCAGATGTGTTTCTGAACTGGTCTATTTTACCTTTTTAAAAGTCCATTAATGCACGGGGGGGGGGTCTAAATTCAATTTTGGACTGGGCTTCGTATCAAAAAAGCAAAGAGTATTTCTGGACTGGTCTATTGTGCAAATTTACTGGTCTATTGTGCAAAATGGGGTGCACTGGAAGAGTCCATTCTTGCATGGGGGCATTTTGTAAGATTTACTTTTGGCTAAAGTGTGATAAGTAGAAGTGATTCTTAACCAGGAGTGTTCCATCCATAAAACGCTCTCTTGGATCCTTGCGGGGGTTGGCTCTGTCACTGTCTGCTTAAAAAATCCTATTATCAAATCATACGACGATCGAGCGACCTACATGATCCTACATGTGACCGCACCCTTAGGGCACAAGAACTTTGACATGGCAGTATTCGAACCCGGGACAACTTGGTTCTGACTTTAAAAGCTTGCAACACAACCCCACAAATGTTAGTGTAGCTGTCAGTCGTTTTAACTACAATGTGCTCCAATGTTCCCCGACATGCCCTTCAACTCTACCGTCGTCCTTGTTGACACATAGATTTACGTCCCTCGCAAACAATTCAACTGTGAATCATTGCCTTGCTGTATCGCAACATGGAACACTCAAGTATAAACGTAAGCATCAGAAAGCCTTCTACCACGTAGCCTTAGTCGTACTTACCTGACTCACCGCACTGAAGAAGGCAAACTTGAGACGTCAGGTTCGCGGGCAAGAAACGGGCATGGAATACACATGGGCTAGGTTCAGGTTCCAGCGACATGGCGGTGTGAGACAACAGACCATACTGTCCTTCACGTGAGGGATAAGGTCAGGGCCCACAACCCCCCGCGGCTACACGTGCTTTGATGGGGAGGGGAAACATGAACCTAAGCGTGTTTGTTTGTTTGTTTATTACGAATCTCCATTAGTTAAATACATCAAACTATTCTTCCTGGAGTCCTCTACATACAATAAATGCATTAAAACAAATTACATATATAATGTCAATCAATCAATTAGCATAAATCAATAACATCATTATCATATTATACCAACATGCACATAAATAAGTTATCATATGTTGGTTTTTGTGGAGGTGGACTGACTCCTTTAGCCAATTTCCCGATTTTTTTCTACTTTCTTGGTGTACAGCTGATGTCAAAAAGAGGTCCCAGCGGCGAGCTACTGAACATCGCTCGAAGCCCTAGTAGTCGCCAGAACGTCGGCCGTACTTTGGCCCCAAATCCTCATTTTTAGCTCGCCGACAGGGAAACGGATCTTTTTGCTCTTTTACGAGTTTTGTACCGTGTATATACTTATGTATTGTTGATAGATTAATTAGGACTTAAATGATGTAATCTGTATCTCTGTTATATCTTATCTGACCATTACCTCTTCCCGCGTGACGTCAATGAAAAGCGGCCTCCGGGCCGATTTGAGCTATCATGAGTAAACAAAGGTTCAAACAGACACGTCGGCCCAGCTGAGTTCTTGATTTGGGACGGCCCGGACACTATTTTCTGATAGAGGCTTCGACCGTTCTGTGACGACTAAGTGACCCATATTTGACAGATTTGTTCGACTAATTTCATGGGAAAAGAACTTTTTCGTGTTTTGCGTATTGTGATGTATTTTGGATAATACATTTATATGTTGCATCATATTCCAATTATGAAATTGAGTTTGGTCTCTCTTAGAAATAGTCTCTCCGAAATCTTGTGGAATGGGGATGGTAGTACAGGGTCTGTCAACTTGTGGCAACGTGTGTGGCGCAACTGATAAAGTGTTGGGCTAGAGGTCCCGAGTTCGACACCCGCCGTGGTCCGGACGTCGTGCCCTTTACTTAACCCTTGACTTATGACTGACTTATGTCGGGTGTTGCTCAGCCACTACTCGCACGAGGCACTATTGTTTTGCTAGCGTACGGCCGCATCACTCCAACCCCAGGACTGTGTAGATCCGCCCTAACCCGCTGTTGCCAAAAAATGCCTACTGATTTCTTCAGTTACAACCAAGCTTTAACGCTGAAGATGAGCTGAAATTTTTTCACCTTTATGAACACGCGTTCATGTAGCCGTTTACTTTCTGGGTCGGTACTCTTTTGGAGAAGCGGAATCAACCGGAATGCCGTCAGAATAACTATTCTTAGTATATTCCTGGGTACTCGTAGTGCATTCTAGAAATTCTCATTGCATTCCAGATATTTTTGTCCATTCTTGAGGCCGTCCCGAATTTTTTTGTCATGCTCAAAACTTTCGAGGTGCATTTGAAGCGGAGAAATATCGAACGGCATTCAAAGTGTATTCTAACTATTCTAACTGCAATACGGCCGCATTCCAACATTATTCGATATATTTTGATCTCATTCGATGGAGAACGGACGGCCACAAGGATGAACACAAATATCTGAAATGCAGTGAGAATTTCTAGAACGTACTTTGAATACATAGGAATATACAATAATTTCCATTCAGACGGCATTCCGGCTTATTTCCGCTTCTCGTGTGAAGACGTATTAGGTCCATTTGGAATTCCCGCCCGAATGTGGCATGAATTTTGCAAATTCTTCATTCCGGCTGGTTCTTCTTGATTCCTGCTGATTCGGTTTCAGTGTGAAGCCCCTATAAGGTACACACTCGGAATAATAATGAATGAATGAGACCAAAATCCCAGCATTGTCCATGCAGTCACGGGTTCAACTCCAGCGCAGGATGTTGCTGTGTGGGCGGCAGGCGAAACTCGGTAATATCACTGGTATACTGGAGACGGATCCTGCAGTTGCAGCCGGTAACATCTCTGGGTCCTGCCGACAACGAAAGAAACTTTAGGAGTCGGTCCATTTCTGAGGTAAGAAAAACGGCTATTCATTCGTGTGAGTTCGAAGATATTTACACGGGGGAAGGGGGGGGGGTGCGAAAAATTTAAGTCCGTCTCAATCTTGACAATTACTAATCTCCAAGCAGATTTCCGGTGGCACGTAAGATAATGCCCGGTGTCTCCGGTGCCAGTCTGACCTCCTCTGACTGGCTATACTCCTTGGCCAGCTTCGATACTATCTTATGTATCTTATGGCACCGTAGGATCTGCTCGGAGATTAGACCATTACGTGTACATCCTATACTTCCTCCTGACTTTAACCTAACTCGGTGGCATATAGGAGACCAAACTCGCGACTACGGCTCGTAAAGTCGCACAATTTCATGTTCATGTTGATCTGTGTGGTGGAGACATAGGACATGGAGACATTGCGACATAAGGAAGCGATAAAAAGCAGCCATAGGCTAAACTGCGTAACAAACAGATGACGTCAACAACGCACATCCAAGAGTAGCAACTTCAACATCAATTCTATATCTTAATCATCTAACAGTCGCGCTAATGAATTCTCCTTAACATAGACGGTCTTTTGGAAATATTCAAGACTACATGACTCTATTTGAAGAGAAGTCCCTGTGCTTTTCATATGGTGATCCTTAGTGAAACCTAGAGATTGGAACTTGACATTCAGTAGGCGTGCAGAAACGGAAATCGTGACTTCTGTATCTCTTTGTACTGAACTTGACACAGTTTCTGGTGTTCCTGTTTTGCGTTTCACGTCCTGTAAACTGTAGGAGCCCAATAATCAACTCTCTTTGCCAATTCCGAACATAAATACCTAAGTTATAGACTATTAGTGTACTATAGACTATTAGTGTACTGTCCCCTCAGAGTAGCGCGTAGTGCCCTCTTCTGAACTTTCTCTATATACGCAGGCTGAATACTTGTGCGTCCAGAGGGGCACACGGGAGTACAATACTTGAGTACAGGTTTTACATATTAAGTGTAAACAAGCATTGTGTCTTGAACGTTCCAATCAAATAGACCGATCCTGACTGTCCATCACAAATAGCAGTTCAAACAAGGAGAGAATGCCGACTAGCAGTGTAGCCTAGTACAGAGTGGTTGCATGTCCGTCGAATATGTTCATGCCCATGTTTTCGTTTTACGTTTCAACGTTTTGACATGGGATGGATCAATCGTGGGTAGGGCTATCACAGCAAACGAATCAAGAAGTGAAAGTGGTTGTTATGGCTTTACCCGTGTGCCAAATAGTAGTTCCTTCCCGCCATGAGGTATGTCGTCATCATGAACCACTGACCAAAGCAAGGCTTCCATGTTTTGTTTCTGGTCCTGAAATGTTGGCGGCGGTTTCATTTTCGAGGTTTTGGCGACATCCCTGGTCCCCACGAAATCATGGCACCGCGTACATATGCATACTGATTGTATTTACTACTGTACCACAGAATTGCTCCTCGAAACCTCGCTCTGTCGTAACGCCACACAACCCCACAAATGTGGACTACAATTTACTCCCATATTCCCCAGACTCCACCGTCGTACTTGTTAAAATTTACGTCCCTCGCAAACATTTTAACTGTTTTGAATGTTGCACTGCCTTGCTGTATCGCAACATGGGACACTCAAGTATGCATGTAAACGTAAACCGCGACTATACAACAAGCGCAAACCTCCCCCCAGTTCTCCTCCTACCAGGAAATAAAGTCCCCTCGAAAATGAACGAATGCACATTCGGCAACGTGCCAAAGTGTGATTATCCTGTAAAGCTTCCCTTCTTGGCTCATTAGATATTACTTACCCCATGTTCGTATTTTCCACAGGCTCAAAACGAGAAGAACTGAAATCAAAACATAGACATGGAATCTAAACCAGCTCTGCTTGCAGTCTGCTTAGCTGTAGTTTCCGCGCTCATCACCAAACATGGACGGGTGATAGGACAACCCTCCCCATCTGTGTGTCAGACCTGGAACTCCACAACCGTGGTGTGTGCGGGGGATTTTCGGGACACTCCAACCCGCGCGCCTCTCACCCAGGTACCGCCCGGCATCCCCGAGTCTGTCATCACGGTGGATCTCAGTTATAATAACATCACCGAACTGTACAACGGCTCCTTCAGTGGGTTGAGAAACCTGAAATCCTTAGATCTGTCTTTTAATTGTCTACAGACCATCGATGTTGGTGCGTTTGATGAGTTGGAGAATCTAGAACGTCTTGATATCGGTAACGTTACGCTAATGCCACTGCGGGAACCCGTGTACGCCCTTCAAAATGGACTTTTTCGACATCTGCGAAATCTGAAGTATCTGTTTGTGCAGACGTGGACTGACACAGTCATTGAGGGAGTGTTCACGGGGTTGGTTAATCTCAAGCATTTAGAACTTAGTGTGAACAATATCAGCGATCTACCTGATCACATTTTCGATTCTTTGGCTTCATTGGAAAGTCTGAAGATAGAGGAACTTGCGATCGAAGGTTCCATAGAAGAGGACATGAATACCACCACTAGAAGAGTCCAAAACGGAAGTGGGTTTTTACAACGACGCCTATTGTGGGCACCGCTGCACAGCCTTAACAAATTGAGTCTCTATTATCTACCAAGACCCAGTGACTTCTACTTCGGACCTGTATTTATGAACCTGACTAACTTAGAGACTATAGAGATGAGTTCACTCCACGAGTACCTTCTCAGTGCTCAAATGTTCCGGCCGCTGGTACAAACTCTGAAACATCTTCACCTACACGCCGTGATAGCCCCCGGTCTGCTGAAGTCACTCACTCATCTACAGACGCTGGACCTGGACCTCGTCTCCTTCCCCGCCATTGTGGGCGTCCTGCCCGAGCTCCGACAGACGCAGATTCGCGAGTTGTCGTTTGACATGCTGGGATACCGACTGGACAAAATAACGCCTGATACCCTAGCGGGTTTAAGAGGTTTAAACTATCTTAAAGGTTTGTCGATATATTTGGACATTAGAACCATTGAAACCGTGCAGGCTTACTCCTTTGCGGGTTTGTCACATATACAAAGGCTGGATCTGACAAACGGCTATCTACAGAGTTTACAAGACAAGACGTTCAGCGGACTGTCTTCTCTCGCTCATCTTAACTTGTCACATAACACACTTTCTACTTTACCAAGGGGAGTCTTTGAAGGGCTGAGCTCTCTTACTCACCTTGACTTGAGCTACAGCAACTTGGTAACCTCCCAAGCTCAGCTTCCAGAAGCTTTGGACTATCTTGATCTCAGTTTCAATAAGATAAACAGCAAGTTCACAGGTCAAGTACCATGTAACTACCCCTTGTCATTCAACTTCAGCGGCTTAATAAGCGTGAATCATCTGAATTTGAGTCACAACGACATCAACGCTATTCCCAACGGTTGTCTCCCTTGGAGTTTGAAAACATCTACTAACAGTACGTTCACTGTACAAGTGATTGATTTAAAGCACAACAAAATAGTATATTGGGCTGAAGATATCTACTGCATTGCGAGTTTACGGTATCTCGACGTTTCTTACAATGATGTAGCTTTTTTGGAAATCTATGCACTGCCGTGTGAGCAATCTACTATAGAAACTTTAAGGCTGGATCACAACACTATATCAAGTATATATATAAAGGGATACATGACAAGCCTGAAAACGTTGACTCTTTCTCACAACATCATCCAGCGTATCGAGACAGAACAGCTCCCAGAGTTGGTCCGGCTGGAGCATCTAGATCTCAGTCATAACGACATCAACACCGTCATGCCTTCTGCCTTCCGTGGACTATCGCGGCTGAGATTCCTGGATCTCAGTCACAACCAACTACAAACCATAGAAGGGACGATGTTTGGAGGTCTGGGCAACCTTACACACCTAAACCTGGCGTTCAACGGGATAGCGGAGATAGGAGGCGCCTTTCACCGTCTGTTCGCATTAAAGGATTTGGATATGAGGGGAAACAGCTTAGCTGTTTTAAATCAAACAACACTGGGTCCTGTTGTCAACCGGCTGGAGAGACTGGACGTTGCAGGCAATCCTTTTCTGTGCGATTGTAACTTGATGTGGTTTGTTGAGGGGGCCCAGCATAAATACGACAGGGTAGCGAACTGGCACAACCCTTATCCTGACGTTGGTGGCGGCTACACGTGTTCCCGTCCAGAACTACTGCGCGGAAGACGTTTGATAGACGGGTTGTCGCAGAAACAATCTATTGACAGACAGGAGCCAACGTTTTTCGACATGGACTGTAGTCACGGATTCCGGCCAAACCGCCTCCTGGCTTGTGTGCTCGCCTCTTCCAGCATCTTCGTCGCCATGATGACCATTTTCCTGGTCGACTACCACATTGACCGTGTTCAGTACTACCTGTGGCAGTTGGCCAAGTGGAGGAGACCGAAAATTGGCGAAGGAGAGAACCAAGAGCCGCCCAGATACACGCACGATGCTTTTATTGCCTACAATAACCAGGACCTCATGTGGGTTGTGTATGAAGCAATAGAAAATCTGGAACCTGACTACAGTCTGGTCATACACGAAAGAGACTTTGCAGTCGGCGCTCCCATTGTGAAAAACATCGCGGATGCCGTGGAAAACAGCCGGAGAACCGTCTGCCTCATCACCAGGAACTTCCTGAAGAGCAAGTGGTGCGAGTACGAGTTCCAGTTGGCCCAGTACCACATGTTTGAGGAGGGGGGAGGGAGGCGTCTCATCCTGGTGTTTCTGGAGAGGATTCCTGACAGGATGCTGAAACGGTTCCGCCATCTGAACGCCGTAATGAAAAGGGACACGTACCTGATGTGGCCGGAGGACGCGCGGAAAAGGCCGCTGTTCTGGAGGCGGCTGCGAGACGCTCTGGGCGATCCTTTACCCCGGGACCCAGAGCCTCAGCAGCAGGTACAAGATCAGGAACAGAACATTCTGGAACAGCAAGAACAGGCTCTGGTAAGGAACATTGTGACAGTGCAGGTGCATGGCTCCATGCGGAACGGTCCGGAACTGCAAGATGAATTACCATTACCAGAGCCAGACGACCAGCTCTGGTCTGAGGTTGGAGAAGATGGTCCTCTCCTAGCACTGTAGTCACAGTGTGTACTTATCATATGGTTTATTCATATGATTTATAACTACAGTCTTTGCCGAGAAATGGCAGTCCATAACCTGCGTGACATCAAGTTAAGCAGATAGTACACGCGTCTCAAAAGTTGCAGAAAGTGTATAGCGCCCCCCGCCTCGGTTAAGGGAAGGAAGTAAGGTCTTGATGTAAATAGCGTGGTTTGGTTGATTTTCTGTCACCTATATTACAGTATTAGATGTTTTAATACATTTTCTTGATGTGGAATGAAGTGTTTGCTATTAAGGCCTCATTAGGGGTATTTCGGCTTAGATATGGATTTCGTTCTGTAGTGCATAAATGTGTAAGTTGCGTCAATGATTCTGTTTGTGGTGTGTGATATCAATTGATATTTTGGTCATGTGATATGAAATAATTGTCTACATCGTTTTCAAAAAGAGACCGTTAACATTATAATTGTAATCGTAAAAACATAACAGTTACTGTACTATATTATATCTTTGTAGACGCGCTGTGTGGAGCTAATGTGATACACATTGCATGAACAGGATGACGGAAATCTTTTACCAGGTTTAGCTTGAGTTAAAGTGACCAACAAAGCGAAAAGCACGCGACAGTAAACAAAACACACAGTGTATTGTTAACGTTAAGGATTAGTATTAAAATTAGTTGCTGGTAAGGCCAGTTTGTTGGTTTGATTGATTATATGGATACTATCCGTGCACGCATCCCATGATATTTCGGCCATACTGTAAACCGTACAAAGCAGTTATAAAATGAGCACATATATGCCGCAAATTGAAAAAAAAAAAATATCGGAAAACGGATACTACTGTCATAGAATGACAAAGTAAATTCCAAAGTCAAAGTGCCATTAGGTATTTTCTGAAGTAATAAATTTATATTTCTCATGTAATTGTTGGTTTGGCTGTGAAAGAATGCCTAACGTTATATCTGCTAGGTGCGTTACCTGTTCAACAGGTGAGAGGCCCGTAACAAAAGACGGGTTCAAAGGCTACCTAGCGACCCTAAGTGGAACAATAATAGCCCGCGGTATTGTTTGCACAGGGACATGTATACGCACCACAGGCCTCATTACACACCGATACCCAATATGGCGTCGCCTGGGGGGAAGGGCGACAGCGGGCAGTTTGATTTTGAAGCCTGGTGTCGCCGTAAAAGAATCCATGACAGAATCGTGGATTTCCTACGGCGCGAGGAACTGATGACGCCGAAGCTGCTGTTCCGTCTGACAGACGAAGACAAGGTCATGCTGTCCGGAGAGAGAGGGGTACAACAGCGTGACATTGACAGGCTGGAGGTCGCCATAGAACAGCTGTTCCGCGAAGGGCACAGAAAGTCGTCTGCGGGCTTCTCTCCCACACACCTGTCCGCTTTGGATAAACTCAGGTAATTGGGGGGTTGTTTTAGTCTTGAGTTTGCTCTGAGATGAACCCTTACTTCTCACGAAAGTCTGAAATGCAGGTAACTTCCCTGTCAAACATCTCAACAGGAAGTAACGGTACAAAGATCTTTCACATTCATTGTGCAAGTTTAATACTAATAGAAACTGGCTTTCCGGTACTGTAAAGGGCTGTAGAGATGTTATGTTATCACCCACGTGTGCCCTTCTAACCACAGATAAACACAAAACCGTCATAGACTAGTAAACATAGACTGAGACACTACGTAAATCCGCTATAACATCACTGGGCCATACAGGTGCACGATGGGTGTGTTCTGGGTCATGACGTCATAATCAGACGATAGTGAAACTTTGAAACCTTCGAGCGCTTACATAAAAATCAACGTCCTAGTTCTATGGTAACTAGGTCACAAATGTCAGAGGTCAATCAATATTATCGAAAGAGGGGGAGGGGGGTCAATGTCCCTGGTGGACATTGGCAACTCATAAAATGACACAAATCCTCCATAGTCGGCGCCCTGGGCCTTTTTCGTTTTTTTTTCTCTCTCATAATACACTTGCTGATGACTTCTTTATGTTCTGGGTCGTTTGTGCCACAAGCGACCCAAGCGACCCGGTGTATAAAAACGTGGTCAGCAAAAGTGCATCATAAGCCCACCCAAAAAGGCCAGGCTCAGACTAGACAGTCTACTAGCACTATGGGGGCTACAGTGACATGGCTTCTATGGATATTAAGGATTGAGATTTCTTTCCTTTTAGCACGTACACGTACCAACCCCAAAGTCATGTTTGCCAAAGTTCATGTGACTGGAGCTGCGAATGCGCAGTGCCGTCCCACTTATAACGTTAAAGTCCAAACTTGAGCGGGAACGATAAGAAAAAATTCACAGTACGCGTACGAAAATGACGTAAATGAGAACATTATAGGTAAACAACCAATCACATGTTTACAGAGAAACAAATACCAGGACAGTTTTGCGACAGGGGACCAGAGCTAACACATAGTGAAAGTTGAAATACCTTTCTAACCACCTAATATCATGCCCGAGTGACGTCATTGTTTGCCCAACCCACATACCTCTCAAATCGGGCACACAACCGTACGTGCCTGCATTTATTAATACCTTAGAACGTGAGAGAAACACAACGTTTAACGTGTACCAACCTTCAATATGAGAAAACGCCTCCTGTGCCTGCAAGTCACTCACAAACACCTCCTGTGCCTGCAAGTCACTCACAGTCGAAGGTTTGACTTTAAGCCTCTGCTCCTTTGTTTTTTTATTGCTTTTTTATTCTATCATATTCTAATATGGTGCCAACTAAGTTTTAATTCTAATTTCCTTAAGTCATTGGTTTGACGTGTCAAAATTCAAAGCTTGAAAGGGTAAGAATAAAGATCGAAAGGCAGACTTTATTTCAACACAAACAATACTTCCATCTTCATGGAAGTAATCATTTCTTTTGTTGATACAATGATCGCTTTCGTTGGCGATTTAAAAAAAAACAAACTTATACCTGCCTACATTCCTATTAATAGTGTTTGATAACACATTTTACCGATAATGATATTCAAAAATGTGAATGAATTCACTACCTCTAGATGAAACACGCAAACAGGTCCACTGGGCTGGGTTTATTGAGGTCATAAGGGACATGGTAAGGGACAGACAACAAATAAACAGCAAAGAATACATAATTGAATTCCTAATAAATCCATAGCCACGAGGAGAGCCATCAACGTAATATCCTTATACATACATAACAGTACAAAAGATTTTTTTGATGAATTGGTTAATATTTACACCCTTGATTTTGCCCTGTTCCGAAGGTCCCAAAGCGAGTCAAGTGAAGCCCGGGGAGCGATCGCCAAAACCAAAGCCACAACACTCCCAGACAAACAGCAAAACGACAACGGTGAAACAACTGTGACAGCTTTTGACAGAGACATTGTTGAACGTAGAACTTTTCCTCCTTTAGATAAAAGAAACAGACAATCTCTTAGACCAGACCTAACCTCGAAACCAAGTGGTTCGAGTTCAGCCCTTGCCTCGCGCAACAAGTCACCGTGGTCAAGAGAGAGGATGCCCTCAAACAGCGAGGGTAAAGTTGACAGAATGCGTGCACTATTTTCCAAATCAACAGAAAATACCGTATCTTCACGACTCAAAACATTCGAAGAATTGAAGATATCTCCAACAAAAACACCTGTGACATCCGGAGATTTGAACAGACCTGATAAGAGATCATCGTTCGTTCCTCTAAAAGACCATGTAAGTAAAAGGTTTCCCTATTTGACGGATGAGTCGACCAAAAGACATTCCATGCCTCTTGAGAGAACATTTCAACAAACCGAGACGGAAAGAGAAACATCGGATAAGTCTCACGCCTCTGTCGGCCTACAGTCTGACAATCCTAAATCTCCCTTGTCGTCTAGGCTAGACTTTTCGGTCACTAAGAGCGAGTCAGATATACTAAAACCCGAATCTTCAATCATGACAAGTGCAATACCAGAGGAGCGACAATCGCCCGTATACAAGAATATAACCTCAGACTGGGTCTACGACTATCCTACACCTATGAAAGATAGAGCAGATCGTTTCAAGAGGTCAGAGGTATTTCGAAGGTCACTGCCCCCTATCCCTACATCATCAGGGAAGGAGGACTTCTTGAAGTTATCTTCAAGACAGGGAGAAGGAATAGACGAAGAGGATGACCACCCCACGTTGGAACCCGACGACATGACGCTAAGCAAGGAACTGGAAACGGAATGGTTCCAGAGAGCACACTTGCTCCGAAACACAGCTCCGGTGCCTGCGAAATCACCCGCTACGGCGGCGAGACGGAGAGGTGAACCGCACGGGCTCTCGCTGGTGTCAAAGCCGTTCGACCATTGGTCGCCATCCGAAGTGCGGCAGTACTTTGAAGCCGACCCCCAGGAGGACGTTCGCCGCCACGCCAGTCTATTCGAAGAGAATGCAGTGAGTGGTTGGGATTTGGTCTCAAAGGACGACTTAGACAGTTTCCTCAAGAACGACCTGAAGATCACAAACGCGGGGCACAGAAGGAAGATCCAGCGGCGAATCTCCACCCTCCAGCGGCGGCAGGTGCTCCGGCCGGGCGCCGTCCCGTCCCCCGTCGCCGAGCCGAAGAACCTGACGATCGTCTACAACGACGGCAGGAAGGTGACGGCGACCTGGAAGCCTCCTCGCCATCGGATCGACGGCTACATGGTGACGGTGACGGAGCTGTACGAGCCGTACACGGAACTCGTCATGAAGAGGCTGAACCATTACGAGGACACGTCCATCACCTGCGAGGGGCTGCAGCCCAAGACTCACTACGTCATCCGCGTGGTGGCGCTCTGCGGGGACGAGGAGAGCGAACCCCTCTCCCAACCCTTCCGCACGAGTGAGGAACTCCACGGCGACTCCTCCCCACGAACCGTCAAGCGGAGCGCCTCCATCAACAACCAGAGCCACTACATGACCCCAGCTCCACTCTACCACGTGTATCAGACGGAGAGGATACCTATTCTGGTGAAGAGCGACACTCAAGGACCGCCTACGCTCACCTGGATGTCTTCAAGTACTCCCACCTGGGACAAGTTTCCTCAGGTCATCCAGAGCGGGATCAAGTACCGTCTTACCCCGAAGCAGAGGCAGCTCCAAGAGGCGATGTTCGAGGTGCTGTCGTCGGAGGAGTCCTTCATCAAGAGCATGTACGTCTTGGGGGAGCACTTCTTGAGAAATCTGGAGAAGAAGAACGTTGCGGGGGGTCAGGCGCTGACCTTGATCTCCGTCCACGTCGCTCACGTGATCAACGCCAGCCGGGCCTTCCTGTCCGACCTGCAGGCGCGCTTGCGCGAACAGGCGCCCGTGGTCTCCGACGTGTGTGACATCATCCTACGTCACGCCAGCAAGCGGTTCCAGGAGCCCTACGTCACGTACTGCAGGAACATGCACTACCACTCCAAGGCGCTGATCGGCCTCATGGAAGCCGAGAAGTCGTTCTCTGACGACGTCAAGCAGTTAGAAACAGACCCGCAGTGCGGAAACCTCCAGATGACGGCTTTCTTGCTGACGCCTATGCAGAGAGTGACGCGTTTCCCTCTTCTTGTCGAGCGAATCTTGACGTTCAGGGACGTGAATTCGGTATACTTTGAGACAGCAGAGCAGGCCTTACAGACGACAAAGGCCCTTGCCGTAAGATGCAACGAAGCAGCTTACAAGGAACAGCAGGCTATGGAGCTAGAGGAGCTAGTGGTCAACAAGCTTCGCCTGGCGAAATGCAAACCGCCGTTTTCACTGCTAGACAAGAGTCGCTGGATTGTGAAACAGGGTGAGCTGATCTTGGTGAGAGACAAGGCGACAAACACCCATCGCTATGTCATCCTCTTGTCGGACTGTCTGCTCATCGCCAAGAAGCTACACAAGAGGGGGAGCGAAGCCACCTACGAACTGGTCAACTACTGCATGCGCAACAGGCTTGACGTGGAAGAAGTCAACAAGATCTACGATGATTCAGCAAACTCGTCTGATCGTGCAGAGGGAGGCAGGGGGAGACTGTCATCATTCCTGCAGAATCTGTACTTCTTCAAGCCGAAACCGACCAACAAACTGCGCGTGACTCTACACGAGGACAGCTCCGGGCAGCACCAGGAGATGGTGTTCTCCCTGAAGACGGAGAGCGAGCTGACGCGGTGGGTGGAGGCGCTGGAGTACAGCGCCGCGGATCCGCAGGGCGGGAAGGTGTACCCGGACTGGGACTGCCCCATGACGGTGGTGACGAAGAGCAGGAACGCCGCGCAGCCGGACGAGCTGTCTTTAGAGAAAGGGGACATCGTGAGGGTGCTGCGGAAGATGCACGACGGCATGTGGCACGGGGAGACCATCCACGACGGCAGGCAGGGCTGGTTCCCGCACATCTGCGTGGAGGAGGTCAAGGACAGCGACCACTACAAGGCCAAGCAGCTCAGGCAGAAGCACGGATCAAGTCCGGAAAAAGACGTCAAAGGTAAAACAAGAGCAGTATTATTTCTTATCAATTCATTTTTCACTTGCCTAACCCATGTGGATTTTAACATATCTTTTCCTTTCTTTACTTTTTCTGTGTTTTGGTGAAGAGTGTTTTCATGAAATTCTCTCAATCCCCAACAGAATACACATACGTGGCACTGTTCGACTTGGAGCCTGAGTTCCCGACTGCCCTGCGCTTGCAGAAGGACCAGAAAGTCGAGATCCTAGATTTCAGGTCAGGTTTCTCAAAGTATTTGTTGATCCTACTTATTTCTAAGTTTGATTGGATCACTGTGAAATGCAATCACGACCACACTAGTGCGATACTTATGGCTATCTTTTCTTTCCAGGGACAATGAATGGTACCAGGCTCGGCTATTGGACACCTTAGAGGTCGGACTGGTGCCAGCTGGGTATGTCGCACCCATGGACGACCTCCAAAGGGAAGAGTGAGTACCCACAAACTTTCCTCACGACTTTTCTGTATTATGTTACTTTTAATGAGCTTTACCACCCACAGACGTTTTATGAATAGCACATATGCGGTACGTACATGTACCTTAACAGTATCGTAAGTTTGTTGCCCATGACCGTGCATTTACATGGTGTACTGTCAGATGTACATTAAGGAGGTTTAGGGGTTGCTTAATACAGCCTTTCCTTGAATATGGCGTTTCCTCAAAAGTTTATGTGGTACGTACAGAAGAAGTCAAACCTCCCAGTAAACAATGTAGAATCATGTATATAGATAGCTGTATAGAATAGACACTTGTTACTTTTACTGTCTGTACCCTTGCAATTAGCCTTCGGGCATGGATTTGCAAATAAATAAATCAATTAACAGAGAGAGCGATCCTAAATTTGCTTCTAAACCATGACTGTGTTGTACAGGTGGTACCTGGGCTCCATGGACAGGAAAGACGCGGACGCTCTGCTGCGGGCTCGGACCTGTGGTGTAGGGACGTACCTGGTCAGGGAAACACACAACACTAAAGGTAAGGAACAGTGAAGCCTCAGGACCTGTGGTGTAGGGACGTACCTGGTCAGGGAAACACACAACACTAAAGGTAAGGAACAGGCAAGCCTCAGGACCTGTGGTGTAGGGACGTACCTGGTCAGGGAAACACACAACACTAAAGGTAAGGAACAGGCAAGCTTCAGGACCTGTGGTGTAGGGACGTACCTGGTCAGGGAAACACACAACACTAAAGGTAAGGAACAGGCAAGCTTCAGGACCTGTGGTGTAGGGACGTACCTGGTCAGGGAAACACACAACACTAAAGGTAAGGAACAGGCAAGCCTCAGGACCTGTGGTGTAGGGACGTACCTGGTCAGGGAAACACACAACACTAAAGGTAAGGAACAGGCAAGCCTCAGGACCTGTGGTGTAGGGACGTACCTGGTCAGGGAAACACACAACACTAAAGGTAAGGAACAGGCAAGCTACAGGACCTGTGGTGTAGGGACGTACCTGGTCAGGGAAACACACAACACTAAAGGTAAGGAACAGGCAAGCTACAGGACCTGTGGTGTAGGGACGTATCTGGGCAGGGAAACACACAACACTAAAGGTAAGGAACGGACCAGCCTCAGATTAAACCACGCGTCAAGGAGGGGAAAGTTCCCATATTCGACGGTTCCGGACAGTGACCCGTTCATGTCATGCAAAACATAGACGAATCTATCGAATTTGCCTGACCAGGCAGTGGAAGAGTTGCTAGAAGAATGATTTAGTCAGACTATGGCGAATCCATAAATACCAATAACGACAGCCCAAACTATGATGGTCTGGTATGCATTTTGTTTTTAAAGGGATCCGGAGAAGAAAGAAATACTAAAATAGATGGAAAAGAACATAATGTATCCCTTGGCACTGTTGCTCTCAACGAATGATTAATGTTTTCTTGACTTACTCTATGGTATGTGTCTTTCTTGCCCAGGGTCACACGTGTACACCATCTCTGTGAAGACCAAGGACAAGGAGGGCCGGGAGGTCATCCGGCGGTTCAAGGTGGAGAGAACCAAGCACCACAAGCTGCGTGTCTCCAAGGAGCAGGAGTTCGACACCTTACAAGAGCTGATGGAGGACCTCATAGGTGAGGAGACGGTGTTTTTTTCTTATCAAATTTCCAGAATCGTTTATAAAGGTTAAACATTCAGGTAAACATCATTCAAGTACAATTCAATCTCTTCAACTGTATAAAAAAAACCTAAGATTTACTTCCCTACATTTCAAGTGACATCCATCACTCAACATCACTTCAGCGTCACTAGAACGTTCAGCTTCCTCGCTTTCTTCAGCGTTCTAGTGACGTTGAAGCGAAGAAGAGTGAAGGATGTCACTCGAAACGTCTGGAAGTAAATCTCCGCTTTTTTTTATCCAGTTGAAGAGATTGAATTGTACTTGAATGATGTTTACCTGAATGTTTAACCTTCATAAACGATTCTGGAAATTTGATTCATTTTTCATTTTTATTCAGTTGTAGAGATCGAATTGCACATCCAATATCCTGGAATGTGTGTGGGCAGATTTGCAAAACTCCATTCTAATACCTCTCTAATACCTAATGATATGATTCTTTTCCACCAGAGAAAGGCAGTATTGCAGGTTGTCCGCTTGACCAGCCTTGTCCCAAGCCCAAACCGCAGATCAAGGACTTCAAGGGTCGGTGGGAAGTGTCCCGGGACAGGATCAAGCTGGGCAAGAAGTTAGGGCAGGGGCAGTTCGGAGACGTGGTAGAAGGTAGGTGTTTTGTGCTCCGACTAGAAAGCCAGTGACCCTGAAGACGCCATGAAAGAAAGAAAAGAAAAATACAGACAGTTAGCTTCTTTTGTTTTAGATGATGCCTTCCTTCCCCTATCTATACTGTATACAGTAGCGTGTTTCTGAGTTGGATACCAGTAAGTCATCATTATGAAATTCTCATCATCAAACACGGCGGAATGATAATTCTTTATATAAGGCTACGATTAGCACATGTACAAGGGTACAAAATTCATTCATTGACCTTGCTTGCTTAGAACAAGAACTACCCATATCATAGTAGAAAGCAGCAATATCCACATATACGTATCCTGATGACTAAAATTTGTCCACGCACCAACAAATGACACAGACAGCCTAACCCCATTGGCGAAAGTGACGAAGACTATGTCTCTATATTGCAGGCCATAACTTAAATTGGATCGAAAACTATCAGAACAAGATCTGATCTTCAAATCCACAAAAGAACATCCAAATCTACAAATACGTGTACAGATGACTAGGTGTACTCACAAACAAATGACACAGATAGCATAACAATAACGAAGACAATGTCTATATCCCGCAGGTTTCTGGAAGGGTGACGCCGACGAGACTGCCGTGAAGGTGGCGGTGAAGACGACTCGTGCCGGATCCGCCGTGTCGACCTTCCTGCAGGAGGCGGAGATGATGATGCGGCTGTACCACCCCAACCTGGTGCAGCTGTACGGGGTCTGCTCAGAGAAGGACCCGGTATGTACGAGGGGCATTCAATAAGTAATGCTCCTGACCCACTTCCAGTTGTCTGATCTAGATGAAATTTTGCATGTGTAATGAGTCATATCTCTATGGGTTATGTTGCAAAAAACAGCTCTGAACTAATTGTGGTTACTGATTTACTGGTGTTTGAACTGAGTCAGGTGTGAAATGGACCAGGTGTGAAATGGAGCAAGTTGAGTGTCGCACAGTGATCCGGTTTTTGTATTTGAAAGGACGCACACCAAAGGGGACTTTTGATGAAATGAAAAAAAACCTATGGTGATGATGCCCTATCATATGACCTTGTAAAACGCTGGCATCCTGAATTCAAACAAAGCCGGAAGTCTGTGGAAACAGCTCCCAGACCTGGTCGTCCCTCTTCTGCCATTGATGAGGCATCTGTCGGAGGACCAACCTGGGATGTCCTACAAGAACGGTGTCCAGAGCTACATCAAATGATGGGAGAAATGCAAAACTCTGGGTGGTTCCTATGAAGAGAAAGACTAATAACTGTGCCAAGTTTCATTAATCTCCTGCTATGGGAAATAGGTCAGGGACATTACTTATTGAATGCCCCTCGTACCTGTATCTGTATCCGTATAGCCAGTATAACTGCCCATCGACGTAACACACCATCTTCTGTATCTGTATCTGATAGCCGGTATAACCGCCCTTCGACATTACAGTATGTTTTGCAGAGAGGTACAGTACAGTACATAGTGTATAATAAACGCTGGAGCGAACTACTTTCCGGATGGTACCCAGGCCACCCCTACTATGCTTGGTGATAACAAATTCAAATTCCACTGTACGATAGTTATGGGAAAGTACGAAGTTTTGAACACATCAACCCTACCTTGGTAACTCTGGTACTTGAAGGCATAACTATTCCTTGTCTTTTTTGAGCTGGTATTAGACACTCATAAGTCGGTACATGTATATGTCCATGGCAGGTCCTGATCATCACCGAGTTCATGGCAAACGGCAGTCTGGAGAAGTACCTGCGGCACGGACAGGGCTGCGGCTTCACGCTCATGGAACTGGTCAATATAGCTGTACAGGTGGGTGGAGATCATTTTTGGCACCTTTGCTAACAATTCAGTTGTAAAACAGAAATATGCACACCTAACAAGGAAAGACTTGTTCAGATATCCAATGTCATCAGCTAACTACAATTAGGCATAGCATAGTTTTCCTGTCATTTTCTTTGAATACATCTTACTGCATTTAGTCCCAATGGGGTATGAATATGCAATGAAATTCATTGCCATTGTCATTGGTCTTTAATGCTGCCGAATAAGTCTAACGATTTATACTTTTAAATTTGGCTGTTCACTTGCATTGTCGGGCCGGACCACGGGTAGGAAATGAGACGTGGGCCTTACGTGCATGTGTCGTTTCCTAGGTGTCGGACGGCATGGCCTACCTGGAGGAGAACAACATCGTGCACCGGGACCTGCGGGCGGCGAACGTGCTGGTGGGGGAGGACAGCGTGTGTAAGGTGGCGGACTTCGGGCTGGCCAGGATAGACCACTACAAGGCGTCCTCTGGTACATGTCTACTCGGCTGCTCTCATGTGCATTTTTTTCTAGCAACAGGACATGATTTGATGATAGGGTTACTTGGATTTGTGTTCCTCAATTCTGTTTTCATTGCCAAGGAATACAAAAAAAAAAAAAACAGTCCACTTTTAACGGAATAGTCCAAAGAATAAGAGGCTGGTAACAACCTACGGGAAAGACATGCAATTCTATAGTCGATAAGCGTAAAATGTATATGTCTACTCTTGTGATTTATTACTAGCGACATGACAATATTGTCCCAAGAACAATGGCCAGATCACAAAATATCATGTAATATATCGTCCCTGCAGCCCAGTTCCCGATCAGATGGACGGCTGTCGAGTCCATCCAGACGCACGAGTTCACGGTGCAGTCCGACGTCTGGTCCTTCGGCATCCTCATGGCAGAGATCCTAAGCAAGGGGAAAGTACCCTACATGGGTGAGTACCAGTCTTAAATCGATGACCAGTTGTAAGTAATCCTGACCTTGAGTGCAGTGCACCAGCATCACAGGTACATCAGAGTTGTGGATTGCATTACTTTGAGAGGTCTGTCAAGTCTCGTCCCGTGAGGACATTGTTGCATGATTTTTTGGTAGAATCCAGTCATTTTACAACATTCTTCAAATGAAAGATGGATTCTTAACTCTCTTATTCCTGGTTCACGATGCTAAAGCAGCTGTAGCTATTTCTTGCTCTTATGCTCCCTGTACATGTATATTGTTGTTCCATAGTAAAAAATATATATATATGTATATGTATGTATATATGTGTGTGTATATGAATGAAAACTCATACATACATGCATATATATATATATATATATATATATATATATATATATATATATGCATGTATGAGTTTTCATACATACATACACACACACACACACACATATATATATATATATATATATATATATATATATATACATACATACATATATATATATATATACATACATACCAGCAGTGGCGGTCTGGTAGAAGGATTCGCAGGTAACATAACGCTACACATACATGAATGTTAACCCTCCAAACATGTGTTTTCAGGCTGGGACAACACCCAGGTTCTACAGAGGGTGCTGCAGGGATACAGGATGCCGAGAGAGAGCAGCTGGCCCGAGCACCTGTACCAACTCATGAGGAGGTGTTGGGACAAGGAACCGGGCAAACGGCCCTCCTTCGGAACTCTGCGCGAGACGCTGAGAGACTTTATCAACACGAGGGACTAGAATAGCACATTCTATATGCATAGCTTTTCTACTCTCCTTGCAGATCCCACAGTGTACCAGTAGCATAAGATAGCATCAAAAGCTGGCAAAGGAATGCAGCTGGCCTAGGAGTGTGCATTGCCAATACACACTCCTTGACCAGCTATACCCCTTTGCCAGCTTTTGATACTACTAGTATCTTGTGCTACTTTGGGATCTAATAAATAGTAACAATAGTTTATTGTCAGGCACCAAGGCCCATAAGAACAGACAATTAGACAATACATTTAAAAAGAACAACAATCCAATACATAAAATCAAAAGGCAGGAAGGATTTACACTCGTGCACGTGGTCTGTGTACTTGACTGGATTTGCTTGGAGATTACAGCTTTTCAGCTTCCATGGCAAATCAATGTCTTCCTTTCAAAAATTCGTATGAAAAAGTTCAAAAGGTTACCTTACTATTTAGTTAGGAAGGATGATGAAAAGTGTAAAGGCAACATGACAAGAAAATAGTCTAGAAACATGACATTGTACAGATTCTAAACGTCCATGGCAAACCTACGTCTTCCTTTAAAAGATTATTGTGAAAAAGTTGAGATAATGCTTATGGTCATCTTTTCATTGAGTTTGAGGCTGAATTAAAGTATTTTAGGCAACAGGACCAAAAAAAAACAGACGAACTATTGAATCCATCGATAACAATGTCTTTATTTTTGTAATCTCTAATCATGCTGTACAGTATTTCTGATAAATTTATACCACTTTTAATGAATGAATACGCTCTACTTGAAGAGAATGCATTTTGGTAAGCTGACCCACTGCTATGCTTTTGCTCCTTTCCATGTAGATGTATAGAGGAAAAATTGTTTCCAAAGACTTGCTACTCTGCAGAAACGTGAGAATCGTTGCAATTTTGCCACTCTACATTCTGCTTTGAGATTTTGCTACTGTGCTGCTGACTAATGTCTTGTAAAGTACATGACTTTGTGTGTGAAGATGTTGCAAAATGAACACTATTGTGTGCAATAATTTCCATCAATATGCGTTGTCTTTCTACAAAGTACAATACTGTATACAGAAGAAATATCATTCTTCTAATTCTATGTATCTAATATTGGACAATCATGTGGAGGAGTTTGCTTGTGTAAAGCCGGAGAAATTTATGTGAAATAAAGTGGAAAAGATGTACTGAAGAAGTCTCATGGATGATCTAGATTTTATTCTCATAAAATTTGCCACCTTCTAGTGAAACATCTAAGCAGCAAGAAATATCAAGATTTTCACCATAGCTAGGACATGATATAGTCTATGTAATGTCCCTGGCGATGACTAAAAGCATATTGTTATCTGAGTGATACATATATCTTAAAACTTATCATAACTACACCTTATATGAAAAGATTCATTCCTGTAAAAAGATGAAAATAGTGAACATAATGGATATGAAATTTGACAGACTGGGCAACTACATGTATTTAGAAAATGCAGTTGAGGTAGAAGACCGAAGCAAAGGAGGCTTTGCTAAATGCAAATAATTCCACTTTTCCCTTTATCTTAAAGTTTAAGTCCACAAATACTTCTTTGGAATTTCTTACCCTTTCAAAATAATAAAATGCTAAGTACCTTTTTCAGTGTCAATTTTAGATGAGTCAAATGGAAAGAAAAAGGACATAGTAACAAAACAAAGAAAGCACATTTCATTATCAGATTTTTTTTTCAATTTAGAAATGAAACTCTAATAAGTGTAACTTGTTTTTAGAATCATGAATGTCATGACTCCGCTTAATGCAATCTAAACAGAAAATATTGTTCCGTAAATGGTTTCATCAGGTTGATAGATTAATACATTGATGAAGACAACAGACAAATCGTTGAATGTAAGAATAAAAGAGTGTTGTGTACTGAAGAAGACTATGTTTAAATGAAAATATCCTTAACGTGAACCAAGAAATCCCCTATACTCCTACTGCAATATTGTTATAGATATACCTTTATCATTTTACATTAAGTACTTAAGACCATCACTCAAGCACATTGAAGGCACATACAGAAAGGCAAGCTATTAAGCACATGATGCAGACTCATTACATGAGTAAGATATTATGTACATATATTCAGCTTCATTCTAAAGCTTTTAGTTTTATAATCTTTATCTTCAATCTACTGAATGTATATTGTACAATCTGTACACATACATATCTTGCTACTACATACATAGCTTTTCAACATGTATCCTATACAATAGTTGCTACTCACACGTCCACATCTTAGCATAGATAGTCTTTGTTCGATAGTCAATGTTGATCACAACATGTTTCAGATAGTACAATTGTAACACGTTATGACATAATCTAATAAAATGTGCACAGATTAAGAAGGAAAAATTCATAAGAATTTCCTCAAATTTCAACAGAGCATTTCAATACTTTTTGTTTGATGTGTACAATGGTGTGGTCAGTGCAAATGAGATTTCAAATTAGCAAAAACTTAAGCCCTAAAATCTGTTTAAGACTTTACAATCAGTTTGAAGAACAATCACTAATGATGGCCATCATTCTACATTATAACAGAGAAATAAAATGTGTGGTCTATTGTGTATAAAGATGAGAATAACTACTACTTTTACTACTATGACAAGGAAGTTTCACCACTGCACCATGTAAGTTATAGATTATATATGGTTTCCGCTAGTCTGGACTATAGTTCTACATGTCGGTTTGCATCTTCAGATGTCTATCAACTGTGGGGCAAACAAAAAGAAAAACATTAATTCTTATCTTTGACATACTTCAAAGATCTTTTCAACTCATACAATGAGTGATTTATATATACAGACAAAGGACCAGGGCTAAATGTGCTTCCCTACACAGTCTGCATGGCTGTCTCTAGGGCCCTTCCTTTTTTCCCAGGATGCAAATTTCAGCCCATCCATCCCAAAAAAGTCTGAATGATACAAAACTGATGAAAATATACTTTAAACTTTAAAGGACAGATTGAACAATTAAAATCAACAACATTGACTCCCAAACAACGAGTGGGACACAGAAAATAAATCTAAAGCTGGAGACAGCCTCCAGGGCTCTGAAGTCATTTTAAGAAAGTAAGCAGCAGT
>NC_049983.1:22787933-22791027 GCF_000003815.2 Branchiostoma floridae | reverse complement strand
TACGAATCTGGTCAAGAATCACGACAGTCTTACTGGTCTACAGGTAACAACAGCAAAGTAGAGGAGAGTTGATACTCGAGTACTCATTTTACCAAGTTTCTACAGTCTAACTTGAAAAACTTGAAAACGCCAGTGGAAGTCATCGCACAGATTCCTTTCGTAGCAAAATGGACCATTGATTTGAACATCACCCATTCACAAGTTTTCACAGACATGTAGGTTCAGGTCCGGACCTGCATCCCATCCTCTGGACCTGGACCGTACCTGGACCTGAATTTCTTGTACTGGTACCCACCGCTAATTACAACACAAGACAAGAAACAACGGTACAAAAGACTACTCACGTTTGCTACAGCAGGAGAGTTGCTTTTCATGTCCTCGTCTCCAAAGTCGATGAGCGCCTTGGGCAGGTTGTCTGGACCGGAGCCTCTCAGCGCCAGCGGAGAATCGTTTATTTCCTGCACCTTCCTCAAGTGTGTGGCCGGGAATTCTGAGGGACTGTCATTGGCTGCAAGTGTAGGGAGGCAGGACCTTCTACTGGACCTGTGCAAAAAAAACAAGGTATAGTAAACATGTAGTATCCAGTGCTTGATTAAACTACTGCGGGGGGTCTCTGACATGGGTGGGCAGCAGTCAGCTTAGTCTTCACGCTGTGTTCCCATGCAGCTCAGACCAGCAGGTCCTTTGATGTCCATCTTAATACACTCAAAACAAGGTCAGCCAGAAAACAAAATCATGACTTCAACACAATGCTGCCCACTTATTTCTTTCTCCAATTCATAAACAGATGATGACAATTTTACAAAAGTTCATCATTGAAAATCTCATGCAGTGACTTGGAGTGGAATGTAACACTGGGGGTTATACGTTGTTGTAAAACAAAACTCTTGAAGTACCCATTCCTAATTTTAGAATTCCCTGGCATGCTTACCCAGGTGTGGGTAGTGCGGAGCCCCTGGGTGGGAGTCTGGACTGCCTCTGCATGCTCCTGGGGGTGGGGATGCCCGACCGTCTCCTGGACGACGCGGAGGATGCACTGGGGATCCTACTGTTCTGTGGGGTGCTGGGCACTGCAGGCAGCGGTCTGGAGAGATGATTCAGATTCAGCATTATGAATCATAACAATAACTTTCTTGTTGTGCTGTTTCACTGGTATATAATTTGAAAATGCCCTCCTACTCCTAGTCCTCGCTACAGACGGCACATAATATGCAAATGCAGCTTTATAAATCATAATGATTCCTTTCACCGGTATTGTACATTCCTTTCTGATTGGGTACTGCAGGCTGCAAACTGGAGAGAATATTCACATTTAGCTAAATATAAATTGCAACGATAACTTTTTACTGGGTTTCCTTCCTAATTGGAAACTGCTGCCGGTGGTCTGCTCAGAAGATTCACTTTCAGCTTTAGAAATAATTACGTTCGGCGAAGTGAAACATTGTTTTTACTTACTTTTTTCTTCTTATCCAAACAAATAAGGTCAATGAAATGAACCAGATGGCTGTTACCACGGTTACCTGTTTGCGCTTCCAGGCTGTTCATCCACGGAGATGCGTTTGGGCACCACCTTCTTGTCCTGCACCACCGGTGTGGAGGCTGAGGGGATGGAGGCGCGGGGGGTCAGGGCAGGGATGGTCCGGGGGGTCGACTGCACCTGGCTGTTTCCTGTGGGGGAAGAGAGAACAGGTTGTGGTATCATTGATATTGATATGTTGATGAAGGTTAGACATCCATGTAGTAAGATACACAATATAAAGGTTACTCAAGCAACTGTATTGTTTTTGAAAAGCAAAATCACTTTCAGATGGCATCCACTATCTTTTGTACAAATACTGTATATGGCACTAGGAGTGGACTACATGAAATGTTTTATCAATCACTGATAAAAGACAGTAGACACTACCTGAACAATTCTGACTGTTAACAAATCTATCAAGCTGCTTGAGTAGCTTTTATATTGTGTATCACTGTGGTAGTAGACATCTGCAAGACACAATCCATAACTAGTTGCCAATCCATTCAGTAAGTATGCGGTAAAGCTTTCATACATTTTCTGGTGACTTTTTAAGGTGAATGAGGGATGTGCAATTCCTTCTCCACCCTCTCGTCTACTGGCACACTAAGTCTCGCAGGGACAGAATTGCATGCCGTGTGTAAGACGGCCCCAGCAGATGCAGGCTTGTTACTTGGAGTTGGAAAAGAACTGAAGCCTTACTTACCATTAACCTTGGGAGTGCTGATCTGAGACATGGGCAGCGTGGCTCTCATGGGCTGCTGTTTCTTAGGCATGGGCACACCGTAGCCTCCCCCGGGGAGCAGGGACTTCTTGGAGAAGCTGGTGTTGGCTGAGGCCGCGGGTTTGGCCAGCTGGGGCTTGGTCTGGGGTGGCTGGAGGCATGGTACTCGCTTCTTGCTGGGACCTGGGGGGAGATTGGTGATTTTGTTGTATTAGTTTTAATTTAAAGGGCTTATATGACATATCAATAATATCACCGTTTATTATTTATACACTTCCTAGCCTAGAGGTCCCCTAGCTAGTGTGGAGGTTACCTAGCTAGTGACGGCTAGTGACCACACGTACATACGGAAAACTTTCACTAGCCTAACTAGCTTAACAATTTTCGTATCCTTGAAGTTGGGACTGGTCAACAGATTGTTTTTGGACATTACACATTGGGACGTAGCCCTATTCTTACCCTCTTCACACAAGAAGCCAAATTAAGTTATCATGATAAATGTTCTCTACAATAGGATCTCAAGCCCAAACAGAAGTGTGCAAATCAGTACTCAGAACAGTGATGACTGTGCTGGGATTAGAACCCTTAAGTTTGGTTTGGTTTAACGACCAAAGCTCTCACCTTTGGAGGGTGTTGATGAAGTCCTGGATGTAGAAGAAGCAGAGTTTGACCGGCGGCGACCCGACAGCTTGGGCACACTCCCAGAGCGCTGTGGCATGGCGCTAGTCTTCACAACCTAAAACACAACATAAACTTTATTGAGGCAATAATGGTACAAACATTTCTGTGTTTTGTTTCTAATCAGTTATCTATTATACAATAGGTTTCTGTAATAGCCTAGTACATGGTATCTA
>NC_049983.1:22782093-22787382 GCF_000003815.2 Branchiostoma floridae | reverse complement strand
CAGTGTGTGTGTGTGCGTGCGTGTGCTTGTGTGTGTGTGTGTGACAGTGTGTGTGTGTGTGTGTGTGTGTGACAGTGTGTGTGTGTGTGTGTGTGTGTGACAGTGCACGTGTGTACACGCAGCAGTACAGTTCCTGTTTGTTCTGCCAGAGGGGTTTGAAGTCTGCTATACCTGGTTGCCTTGCTGTACCTTTGCATTCTGGGGTAGCGATCCCACCGAGCCTTTCCTCTTGACAGCAGCGGGAGCTGAGGCTGTGGAGATGTCGCTGGCGTCAGACGTCACGCTGGCCGCGTCGTCCGAGTCGTCGATACTGCCGTTACTGAAGCTGCGCCCCAGAGAACCCAGGCTGGGGTTTGTGCTGTCCTGTTTGTGGAAATTGATACGTTACAGACAGTTCTAATAACACCACCCTCACACTCACAGTAATTAGGTTTAGTAGTTCTATCTCAGTCAGTGATATGTATTCGTCCAGAAATGTTTCATAGAAAGAATGCCTTCTCAGAGAAGTCCCTTTTCATCGTCAACCTGTCAACTTGAATTAAAAAAATACTAACACAAGGTACATAAAAATGTATGTTGACAGACAGAAAATCTAAATAGCACCTCACATCAAAGCCTGACCGAATCACACTTCTAGGACCCTTCCACTGGCATGCTAAGGCCCTTAGAAGACCCATTGAGCCTGACAGCGAGAGATTGTGTAAGGGCTACAAAATTTTTATTCCTGACCGTCCTGACATCTTAAAACCATTTTACAAGCAGAAAACGTCAACAAGTGAACATCCCTGCAACCGCAAGGCAGCAACCAACATGTACATAATGCTTACAGAACACTAGACTTACATTTTGTCCATTCTGGCTAGCGCTCCTGCTCATTCTGCTCTCCATAGACACCGACCGGTTCATGGAGCTGTTCATCCCGGCAGACCCCTTCCTGGGGATCTGGGACCTGGGCAGGCTCGAGCCCCTGCTGCCGGGGGCGGGAATCCCCGATCGTCTCTTCACAGGCTGCTTTGGTGCATCCGCTGCGCCATTGCTGTCGCTGCCATTCCTTGTTACATGGGAATTGTTACTGTTGGTGTTGATAGGACTCATTGTGAATGTGCCCTTGCGTATACCAGGTTTGATCAGTTCTCTTCTTCCGTTGGCTTCCTTTTCTGAGCTATCCGCCGACTTTTCCGTTGCTGCCTTTTCTCCCGACTCGTTGTTAGAGCAGCTCAACTTCTGGCTACCACTGCTAGAACCTGGGGGTCTTATACCAGACCCGATTCTAGAACTCCCATTACTGGTGTAGGTATTGTTTCGCACTGCTGGTCTGCCTAGTCTTTTTGGTATCAAACCACTCTGTCCCTCTTTAACCTCGTTGTTTTGCTGCGTTTGTTTTGAATCCTGTGCATCGGCTGTTGTTGTTGAACTTGAAGGCCCCTCCTTTTCCGGCGTATCAAGAGTGTAGGTCATCCTGCGGGGACTGTTACGGGGACTGTTTTGCGGGGCCTTCTTCTTGAAAAGCCGTGCCTCAGTCTTCGCCAACTTGATCTCCTCTTCCCGGTTTCTCTTGCTCTCCTTCTCCAGCTCTTTAGCCAGCCTTGTGGCCTCCACGAAGAGCTCTGCATACTGGTCCCCGTTCAGTTCCAGTGGCACAAACTTCTCTTCCTCCTCCTGTATATCCTTGGCCTTGGAGATGACCTGCTCTCGGAATCCCACAGGACCGAAGAAGACTTCGTCATCGTCTTCTTCATTGTCTTCCTTGTTGACACTGGTTTCTCCCTCTTGTTCCCTGGAAAGGGAATCACAGATTATTTCAACAGAACCTAAATGTTCTCTCTTTTCCAGAAATATACAAAATTCAGATGGTTCTTGATGCAAAAGTCACATACAAAAAAATTATGACCATAGCTTGTTGTAATCTTTGCACATGCAGACAAATAAAAAAAATGGACTGTTTTTTCATCAATCAGGCTACCATATTGTCAGATGGTTAAAAGAACTGTTTACTTTTCTTGTCTGATGAAGTAGTGCCTATGTACTTATGTGTGGGTCACAAGACTAGCTATAGCATTCTACTGCCTGTGAGTGTGGCCCATGTCTGTATCGTAATTGCAATTCTAATCTGATAGTAATCAAACCACTTACTTGTTGACAGGTGAGACAGGTATGTCAAAGTCAAACTCTTCTGTCTCCAGAAGTCCGACAGCATCTAGGTAGATGGCAAACAATGCCAGTTAGAAATTATACAAACACTACAATAGAGATATAAAATTACATTCGCCATTCAGAGGATTTCCCCTTATTTCTAGTTAAACAACTTACACAGAGTTTGGATATGAATGTTTTGGAGATGGATACATGAAGCATTCTGGATGATAAAATTAAAAGATGAGACTTGAGAGCATGTCTTATGGAATTTGAGATTCCTAGTTTACAGTTTCAACTTCTGCATCTACTGCCAGTATTGGCATTCAACCGACAACAGACAAATGCTAGTACTAGTATTCCCATCAAAGTGTAATGCATTGCTGGGGCCTGTCAGTGGGACACTAAATGTATGTATATGGCAGGTACATGAAACAGTGTCAGTTACTGCAAATGTCTGCTTTACTTACATAATCCCTAGGGGCTAGTGACTAGTCATTACAGTGTTTTGAAAATCAATATCAAGGCCTGGAGACAGTAGTATTAAAGATCTTAGTTAGCAAGGGTTTGATTCCAATCAAGAGGTTTTAACTCCAGAAATTTGTCTACTCTAGATACAAATATATTTCTTATAACTTCATTCTTTTGGACGATTCAAATCAATGACATGGCCAAAGTCAACATTAAACAATAAACAGACAGATGAACATGAACATGACCTGAGGCTACATCTGGCATGTGTTCAATAAAGCACTGAATTATTCATGCCCCAGCAAACCTCTAAAATCAATCTCCAAGGAAACCATTATATCACGACAGCTTATATGCCAGGCTAAGGTTAAAGTGTCATAGTCATTCGTTGCAAGCTGTGTGCAATTTAATTATGAATAGGAAAATCTAAAGGTTAAAATCATATTTTCTGTCCACAGATGAATCTTAATAAAATATGAATTTTTTTTTGCTATTGGTCTTGTTATTATGGGAAATCTCAGAGCCTTATAATAATGATTACATTTTACAAATTGCAATACGAAAAATGTTCAGTAAGTTCTTTCTTACCTTCTATTTTGTCGTTGTTTACTTCATTCTGTTTTGCTTCATTGGGAGAATCATCTGATACCATGCCCCCTTCATCCTTAGTGGAATCTTCCACTCTATTGACATGATCTGTTGTGTCCAGGATGTCCCTCTTTACTCTGGGGGAGGTCAGCATTCCTGCAGAAAAACATAAATGTTTACATTGTGATTTAATGGGTTCACATGTCAGTCACAAGCCATGGCAACATTCCAAAAATGGTTGGTTCAGGGATAACAGAACTGTGCACATTTTATTTTGGGCTGTTCAAGTTTCCCCTGTTCAATGCATCAGTGCACAATCTCTAATCTCCAAGCAGATCCTATATGAAAGCATAAGATAGTATCAAAAGCTGGCAAAGGGAATGAGCCGGCCTAGGAGTGTGTATAGCAGTTGGCCACGGAAGGTACACTCCTTTGCCAGCTTTTGATACTAGATCTTATAAATGCTACTGTAGGATCCTCTTACAGATTATGCACAATGAGCAAGTTAGCAATTATGTACATCACCAGGCATCCTTTCCCTGAAAGGAGGAAATACACTTGTATAAATAGTTTATGATACTTTTATAGCTTATTTGAAATCTTTCTTTCAAACACTGTAGCAAGAATAATGTCAATTTTAATGTATGACATTATTCATACGGTAAATACCATGCAATATTGTATTCTATCAAATTTAACTCTTTTACTGTTTTCCTTTTTTTTAGTGATTTCACAACATTAGTCCTCCTCCCAGATTGAAATTAAAACTCATGTTTAGGAAATTCCTGTTGTATGCTTGTACTGAGATCAGACTGGGGGTGACCAGTCAGAAGACCTTGTCCATATAACCCCAAGTTTGAGTGGCCTAGTACAGTAATAGGATGATCCCTGAACGGATGCAGTGTACCATGGCCTCAGGCAGGGTAAATATTTGCCTGGGGGCAGTAAGGCCTAGGGAAAAAAATATTGTGTTTCCTGTTTCTCTACCTACCCTAGAAAAACTTGCCGGCCCTAGCCTTTTTTTGTGGACAGTTGAGACACATAGTTTCCAGTTAGAATTCTTATTTAGCTAAAGCTTCTTCTAAAGGTAAAAAAACTCCTTGTACTACCTAATGAAAGATAAATGTCAACAGATTTGTAACCTTAATGCACAAAATTAAAGTTTGACATTGAAGATATAAGGGACCTTAAATGCATTTCAGTTTTACTTGATTAAACTCAGTATTTAACTCAGAG
This sequence comes from Branchiostoma floridae, assembly GCF_000003815.2. Taxonomy (NCBI): domain Eukaryota; kingdom Metazoa; phylum Chordata; class Leptocardii; order Amphioxiformes; family Branchiostomatidae; genus Branchiostoma; species Branchiostoma floridae. The sequence goes on along the minus strand of NC_049983.1, from coordinate 22,782,954 downwards.
TTTTTTGTCTTAAAAAAAGAATTCAACGAAAAAAAGATAATCCCGCCTACAGACCCTAATTTTTTCAGAACTGAAACAGGAAACACAACATTTTGCTTCCTGGGCCTAATCAATGCCAGGCAGGCATCAGGATTACAGTCTGTTGTTTCTAGAGCATGAAGATTTGTGGTGCATGTCAGCCCAGTGTTTTCATTACATTCATCCTAGGTGGAAACCATATACTGAGTACTTGGAATGACATTGGAATGACTTTTAGATTGACTTACAGTCAGCTGTGCCAAAAATTAATTCTTGATATCTTGTCTTTGCTTAAGAAGTTACAAGGAAGACTCCAGAGAACCTTAAAGTTACACTCCATTGAAGATGCCATCAATATTACTGTAATCTATTTTGATGCCATGATTTTACAGGATGCACTCTTCCACAAGATAGGATTCAATATTCTAAACATTAGAGACATGACAGTTGACTGAAATTTATATTAATAGCTGAAAGCAAGGAGCAAGAAATCTTCATTTCAATAGCTGCAACAAGATTAAATCCAGGGTACCCAGGATTTGTAAAATCAATAATAAATGTTGTATTCTTTGATTGAAGTACTCTCCAAGCAGAGGTTCGGCTCTGGCAATTTTATGACCTTTAGGTGTTTATATCGTCTAACTAAAATAAAAACAGTGCAAAAAAGAAAGTCTGATAAAAACGCTTAAAACACATAAAAAAACGGAGCCGGACCTCTGCCAACAAAAAACCATTTAGGACCAAACTGCTGAACAGATAATCAACTGCAATACATACGGAACAATGTTTACATACCTGTAACAATTATATGCCTGGCCGTCTCCCTCCCTTTCTTGTCTATGT
>NC_049983.1:22735050-22781993 GCF_000003815.2 Branchiostoma floridae | reverse complement strand
TGAGTAGATATATAATATGTCTACACAAGCTTAGAAAATGATACAAATTGAATTTAGGTAAACAGAGGAAAAGATGTCACCCAAATCCAATTACAATGGCTAAAATGTCAAATAAGATATCCAGCCTACTTGACTGGGATCCTATTATCAAATGTTTTGTCTGGGCGAAATTAGCACATGAAAGCTACACTGCGCCCCACATAACTGCGTCATTCATTCCATAATGCTCCTGGGGGAGCTAGCTTTCCAGGGAAAGGTAAACAAATGCAGGACGCTAGAAACCACAAGATTATCCCATGACAAAGGAAGGCTTAAAATCCCCTAGAAATAATCGTATTATATGTCGTAAAACGGTCTTGTTCACCATGGCATGTAAATACAGTATTAAGATACATCGATACTTATAATGTTATATATGATGTCATCTTACCGCGTATATAGCGAACTCCGACCACACATCCCTTTACAAGAAGGACGCATGATTTTATAACGATTCCCAAAACAAACAGCACCAGTATACAGGTCAGGACCAGGTCAACCCCCTCGGTGACCAGGACTTCCAGCCCGGCAATCCTCTTGAAATCCTCCCAGTGTGTCTTCAAGACGCTCAGCATCTCCTCCATGGCTGTGCCTTATGTCTAAGATGGTCTGGTTTCCAACTACACTCCAGAGAAGCATGGCCAAGCACCGGGTTTTTCTTCCCTAATGAACTGACATCTCCCAGTGTTCCAACATGGCACAGGCTTCAGCCAACAAAGCCATCGGTTGGAATGCCCAAAGGTGATCAGTTTTGAAAGGATTGTCTAGCCTCTCATTGGTCATGCAAGGCGAGATGCTCCCCCAATTATCCTGGACCGTTCCATTCACTGAACATCATCAAGGGGTGGCAGTGGACTGTACCACCATGGGCTATCTAGTACTAATGTACAGACTGTACTCGTTTTCTCATATTTATTCAATGAAATAGCCATATCAATGATGCCTTTTAACCTTAATAAAGTCAACTCTTTGATGGTTTGGTGGAACGGTACAATACTTGGCATTCAATACTGAATTCTCCTAGTCCTCCAGTGACTACAGTACAGTTTCCCAAGGGAGTTAATGATCACAGAGTGGTTCAGTAACTACCTTCAATTCACTCTAGGACCTACATTTCAAGCTTGGGTAGATCTCTACAGAGGCACATTTAATTTTAAAGTAAACCGTCATTTTCCTGTAAGGTGTAATCAGGTGTTTTAATTCCATGCAATTTGTAACTTGACCATTCTTATTCAACATCACCAAATTAAAGTAAGTGCTTGAAATTAACGCAAGACATTACAGACGTTTGTCACGCTTCTGAATTTACCAAAGACTGTGTAGCACATTAGAAGTGTGTAAATTATAGGCCACCCCTCTCACCGTTTATGACATTTGCCTGCAGGCTGCAGATATTCTGCCACTATATGATGTACTGTAAAGGCAGAAATGTTTGCTGTGGTTTTATGTTAGTGGTTTTCGCAGTGGCTGCTTCACTGCAAATTCAAAACCACCCCAAACATTTTCCCATTTCAGTAAGTGACAACAGTTGATGGCACTATCGTGAACTTAAAACCACGGCAAACACTACTGTTCATTATCCCTCTACCACAAACTTGAATGCTTTTACAGTAATTTTATCTAACAACCATCTTCAGACCTACCCAACCAGATAAACTGCAGTTCCCTACTAACCAATCAATGATCTTCTTTTAGAATGAAGGACAAGCATCCACTGTACATGTACACTGTGAAACCTTTCATGTATGCCACTTGCCTGCAGTTATCTTTCTAAAAAAATTCTATCTAACTCAGTTAGTAACTGCCACCTGACGACAGCATGACTCATTGATCTTTGAAGTTTTTGAATGAAGGACTAACAACAACACCTATAGAACAAAAAATTGTGTAACAAGTGTATTCATCATTCAAGTTAAGTGTAAAACTGTGAGGTAAGATTTGCCAGAAAATGTTTTAAGTCCCAATTAGCCTATTATTGAGGTCATTGACCTTGTAGGGCAAACCAGCTGTCCATATTACCCACAAGAAGGGGGTGGTGACAACTAATTTTTTCATACTGCTGTAGTACCTGAAAATACTGTTAGGGGGTCCAAAATTGCAATGTTTCTTCTAGTTCCAGACCTCAAGTCCATCAAAAGAATTTTGTATTGGTGCAAACTCACATATACGCAATCAAAAACAATAGCAATGCCAGAGGTAAAACTCCTTCCTGGGAAGTAAATTTTCTGTCCCATAATCCCATTCATTATTTGGAAGAACATATGTTGTTGATTTTCATGGTTCTATAATAAAAGTACATTTTCAGCAGTTTCAAGTCCTGTTTTGGATGGATTGGACTGGGTAAAATCATTTTTGCCCAACAAGCAAATTTCTGTCCCAGGACAGACGGATGGGTCCTGTCCAGGAGACAGCCCTGCTTCAGACTGTAAACAATTCAACTTACCCTCTGTCCTGTCCCCATTGACTGGTTGCAGGGCGCTCCTCTTGCGAGGGGGGCTCTTGCTGGGCGTGCTCTTAGCACTGCTGGTACTTGTGATGTTCTCCTTCCCAGTCACCACAGGCCCAGTCATCGCTGGGCTGCCCAGGTCAATCAGCATCGCCACCTGGCAACCTGAAGTGGTACCATATAGAACATATGTGTCCAGGGCTACTCTCCAAGCAGAGGTTAGGCTCCAGCTGTTTTTTTAAACGATTTTTTAGTCGTTTTTATCGGGCTTTCTATTTTTTTTTTATATCTTGCTGTGTCAAAACCTAACAGCCTAACCTAAACCTAACCTAAGTTTGGCTGGCGTAATTCAAGAAAAATGACAAAATAGAAAGCCCGATAAAAACGACTAAAAACGTTAAAAAAAACAGCCGGAGCCTTACCTCTGCTTGGAGAGTATCCAGGGCTCGAAATACTGGGTGCATGTGCATCTTGGCGCACCCAAAATTGGTGCTAGTATGTAATTTTTGTCTGTGGCACCCGAATATTTTTGTAGCTTCATGTATGTAAAGATACCAATATGGAACCTTTTTTCAAGATGGTAATAACGTTACATGTTAACGTTACATATTTCAAATTTTATTCATATAATGGAACATTGATATTTGAAGTTATATTAATTCTGCACATTTTAGCAAAAGAATCAATATAATATGCTAAAATACATATATTATATAACAACTCCATCTGAAGTACAATGTTTTCCTTCTTACCTTCCTTGTTTTTCTCCATGGCCCTGTTGGTATGATGGTTGGGAAAAGTTGACGTCCTACAAGGGGAAAAGAGGAACAACATGAATTAGTTGTATAACAACAACACTACTTCAGTACTTGTACTTTTTGTAGAAGATCAGGACACAACAGGCTGGAAGCCTTGTCTCACTGGATGCAGTATCATAGTCCGCGAGATGTTTAGATCTGTTACCTACAAAGTGCACCAGTTGACGACTTCATACCTCTGTTATATTTGATTAGGTTTGACACCTAGAGTTTTGTTTTCCATTGTATGCAGGTATGCATTGTTCTGTACATGTACAACAATGAATCATCATCATGCAAAACAAATCATGTGAAAATTTAAATTTCTTGCCATCTAAGCCCAAGCTCGCGTCTGATCTTCTTTTTACTCACCTGTCTTTCCTCGAATTTCAACTCCAGGCTTCCTGCCACCTCACAGTTATTTTCGGGATTATAATGTCAACCTACAAGTGATATTTCTGACCAAAAATTCGTAAAAATCGGCGAACAAACCCTCACCAAAATGCGGAAACAACAACACGACTGACTCCAGCTTTCCCACTGCGATTTAAAAATTGTCACGTGACCAACAATCGAACCTCTAATTGGCTATCATTACGCATGCGCATTACGGATGGAAGAGTCCACTTTGCCAAGATGGCGGACGGAGTCGAAATTCCGCCAGAAACACTTTTTGACAAGATTTTGCACTGGGGGCTGTTTCTTGGGGCAATTTTCCAGATGGTGGCCATAGCGGCAGTTGTGTTACTCCCAAGGAAGGCAGAAGAACAGGTAAATATTTCGGTAACTTCGTCTGTTTTCAGTTGGCGACACCCAAATTGTTTGTTTACAGTCTAGCTGGGAGGGGGGGGGGGTAAATTATGTATGCAGAAAGAGTCAACTGGTGTCATCGAATTACAATAAATACATAAATACATAATAATCATACACAGTTATTACACTCCCATACAAATTTGTTTGAGGTGAAAATTTCCGTAGTGTACAGAAATGTACAACGGGTCACTCATAAAGAGAGCATGATTGTGACCCCCAAAGAAGAAGAAGAAGAGGATAGCCAAACCATCACCATCATCATGATCAGAAATTATTGGCATAATATCATATCACTGATTAGTGTTACAATAACATGTGCAAATTTCCTGACAGGAGCCAGTAGAAGAGCTCCAGAACGGGTCCAAACCAGGAGGAGGGAGACACGAAAGTGTAGCCCCACCAGCAGCGAGCAGCGGTCGGAAGGGCAAGGGGAAGGAGTCCAAGAAGAGGAGATAAAATTTTTTTCAAGACTTGAGACTCTTTATCGAAGGAGCTGAGCCTGCACCAGTGACAACAGCAACTGAAACACACAAATGATGGAGCATTGAACATCTGTGAGCTCCTTGGTGTGACATTTGGAAAAGACTGAAGAAAGATTCAGTCGCTATTTTATGAGACACATGGCTCATTTTTATCTACACGTTGTGACACATTCTTCTATGTTATGTTATAAAACATTACACACTGCTATGAAATGGTCTTTAATAGTGACATTCTCTGCATAAGGGCCTGCTGGCTATTGTATTGGTGGTCCATTTGCTTGTGTGAACACTTTACTGAAGTCCCTTGACATGTCACATTGGACAGGTTTTACTATGTGTCTGTCATCATTAATAATAAAGTTTATTTGCAAGTTCATGCCCAAGGGCTAATTGCAAGTAACGTTACATGGTATAAACATAGTGTCAATGGACAGTCATGAACAATTTTCTACTCTAATACTAGTGTTGGCTATTTCTAAACAGGTTGGGTTTGACTTCTTTTTTGGAAGCAGAGGGAGACGAAAAGCCCCACATTTTCTAGAATTTGTGGGTTCTGCAATTACATTCAGCACCAGCTATGAACTTCCCAGGGGAACTAGATGTGATATTTACTTTCTAAATTGAAGCGTGGCATGCCTTGATCTACAGTTGCCATGTGAAGCTAAATCTTTTTTTTTTTTTTACAAATGTAACCTGTTAATATGATTAGGAAAGAATATATTCTGCAATTATCTGTGTTGGTAGTTATCATAGTACATGTTCAATGCTAAACTTTCTTTCAAGACAAAAGTATACATGGATCAAATTTTCAATGACCACAGTCGCCTTCTTCAGGATCAATACTGATGACCAACCACTTCAGAACGTAAACTCACGAGAGTTATAGACATGTGATCTTACTTGATTTTCTGTAGCACATTAAAGTGGTCGTGTATCACTGGAACTCAAGGTGCTGGCTGTGGTAGTTTAGTAAATTACCAAAAATCGGATAAACTTTTGAGCTTTGATGAAAGTTAGACATGCAGGTAATAAGGTACGCCAAATAAGTTACTCAAGCAACTGTATATTATTTTAGAAACGGTGGGAACGGGTTTTCTGTGCGTTAAAAATCTGCGCGTTAAAAAATTAAGTTGTGCATTGAGAAATTCTTAGGCAGAAAAATGTGATTTTACATCTGTTACCTGAATTTTTGGTTTGAAAAGCCCCTAATTTTGAGGTCCCTTGGGAATAGGCTAATTTGCATATCCAGAAGATTTCAAAATCACTTGAATTAGACACAAATACATGGAAAAATTACTAGTGTGAGGCTTTATATCATAAGATATAACTGCTTGAGGCTTTTTTCCATTCTACAAGCTTCATTTCATCTTTTCTCAAGCAGATTGTTTCACATGCAAATATCAACCTTTGGTGCGCGTTAAAACTTAATGTTTAAAAACCACTTTAAAACTCCTGGAAAGGGATATTTGTCCTCTAGAATGCAACAATATGATACTTAATTTCATTTTGTCTTATCTTCTTCAAGCTTTTAAGTTTAAAACTGCAAAAAAGTTTTCAAATCCCCAGGGAATCAGCTAATTTGCATATTTTAACGCGCAGGTTTTTAAAGCGCAAGTTTTAACGCGCAAATTTTAACGCGCACAAAACCCCAACCCGAAACGGTCAGACGTTCTAAACAGTTTTTGACAGTGAAGAGACAGTGGATGCTGTCTAAAATGTCTAGTCGTTTCCAAAATCATATCCAGTTGCTTAAGTCTGTGTAGCACAAACTCCGCTCTCCATGGCAATAACTGGCCCTCCCCACAGAGGAGGCTGGGCGGGCTGCTATAAGCGATATTAAATCAGGCTACAGTTGCTATTATTTGAAGCAAATTGTTGCTATTATTTGGCATAATTGTTGTGCTTTTTGTATTTTCTACAATCCGCTTCTTCCATGCATTGTTTTTCAACTTCTCGGCCCTATTAGTGAATATCTTACAAAAGAATAGTCCATTAAATGATACAGTTCCATGCATCAATCATGCAATAAAATTATTTCTGTTTCACTTGTTGTGGGTCTTTTTTTTTAAATTTCATGACATCATATCATACATGCTACATTTAGATCTTGCACATAACACGTCGAGTGGAATATGATGCAAATTACAAGAATTTCAGGATTAATGTGATTTTGCAGTATCTTAATTGCTCGCCAGACTGAAGGCGCTGCCGAAAGTGGGTCCGCCCATTTCCATTACGTAATGTATTAGCGGAAGGATATCTTTCACTTCAGTAGTATGCTACTCGCCCATAATAAAAAGAATAGTTTATTGATAAAACAAACAGCTGGAGTATCTACTTAGCAGATTCAATGGTACGGAATAATAATTAGTATACCTTTCCGCATTCCACCAAGGGTTTAAGAAATTTACGCTTTATTGTACGATTTATTTTCTGCGGCGGAAGGATCTCGTTGTGTGATTGGACGCCTGACGTCAAACTGTTGTGATCGGGAAAGACGACGTGTTCCAAGTGTTGGGCAGTGTTTTGGGAGCGTTTGTAATCCTTATTTCCGAACACTTACCTCCAGTGAACATTTTGTAGGGTTCACCAAATATTCAAGTCGTTGTTCAAGTGTTCAGAAGTGATATCCGAGGTTTTTAGAGAAGGAAAGGGACCAGAATATTCTCGATAGTTTCACACTTCAGATCTGAGACGAAGAAAAGATGGCGACCTCAGTGCCACTGCCCACGTTTGTAGCGAACCCCGAGCCGAGCGGAAAGGGACAGAGTTCCATCATGGACGATTTCATGTACGGTACCAACGTGGCCTCCTCACATGTCTACATCAGAATGGGTAAGTTTTATAATCAGGTATTGGATGCAAGGGCTGCATATGTTTGGATTTAACACCTAAGTTGTCTGGGCCACAGAGTAGAGTAGAGTTCTTGGGAAAAATGATTATACGACACATTTATGAAACTTCTTCAGCTCAGGTGTTTACAGTTACCACAGGGCCTAAAAAATCTGTTTCAGACGTAACGTTGATATTCCTTTCATCCGAGTTTTATGCAGCCTTAACTGTCAAGTGCAGGTGGGAAAATCATGTAGTTTCATGCCCCCCTCCCCCTTTCATGTTTGTGGGTAGTTTGGTTTCACATCCTCTTTTCCTGATTTATGAGATTGACATCATAATTCAGGGGTTATAACGCAAAACGTATGTCCAAAAGTACAAGGAGAAATTCTGAAAGATTCAAATATCATTGCAAATAATCTTCTCATAAAAGTATATGATACATTGTTTTGCATATCAATGAAAAAATACTGTAGGCCTTTCATTATGAATTTCCTAAACAAGATACCAAGTGAACCACTATAGCCAGGCTGGGCTGAGAATCTGTTTGGCAGACAACGCAGATCATGCTGCCGGCCTTGGATTGGTTAGAAGTTAGATGACGTTGGGAAAGAACTGCCTTGGTTTTTGTCCTCTCTACAAATACGTATTTGAAGAGCTACAATACTGCTAGATACCTAGATTGCTACCTGATTGCTAGTTTTATAATATACCATGTAACAGTTTAGACTCACACAATGATTTGATCTGATGTAGATACACATATTGACATCTTTCCTTGCCCTGCAGCCTTCCTGAGGAAGGTGTATGGCATCCTGTCCATGCAGCTGGCCCTCACCACCATCATGGGGGCGCTCTTCATCTACACACCGGCTATCAAGACTTTTGTACAAGGAAGGTAAATACTACATCCTAACTATCCCCAGTACCTTTGTTTACTATGTAGTATGTACAAGTCTGTTCACAGTACCCATAGTGTCAAAGCTACAAATGATTTGCTGGTCCTCAGTTTCTCTCTGTCTACAAGCATGGCGTAAAAAGTAATCATGTGGTTATTTGTATGTCAAGCCTTGTAATAAGAACGAAACTAGAGTGTACTTTTGTCGCCTTCGAGTTCCTTACTGAATAAACCATTACATTCCTGATTACATTACATTACATTCTGTCACAGTAGTGCTTTGGCACACCTCTCTGACAGTCTATAAGCATCATCAAACTTTTTCTAGTGATGTGATCACTTCGGACACTGGAAGTTGAATGTAATCTTTAGAGGCACTATTGCTGTATTAGGTCAGCATGTGCCTGCTGGTGTTAGCAGTTATAAAGAAATATATTGTACTGTTTGACACATGTCCAAACTCTGTTGTTTCAGTCCCAACCTGTTGATGCTTGCCCTGTTCCTTTCCCTGGGTATCCTGGTGGCTCTACACATCAAGCGTACAGAGTACCCCACCAACATGTACCTACTGGCAGCTTTTGTAAGTTACTTCTTACATCTGTAGGCAATCCTCATGAAAATACTGTTGCTGCAAGAGTGAAGTAGTGTAGAGTTTATACATGTAATTTCTACCAAAGTTCCAGTCAAACTTGGTCTCAAGACGACCACTTCCAGTCTGCCCAAAAATTTTCAGTCCCCATAGGCACATGTCAAGAGGACAACATGTCTATCATTAGATTGTTTACAAACATAACCTATGCTTGAAAAATGTTTGTTTTGTCCACTTTAACATATCATGTTGGTTTGTCTCATTCTCACAGACATTTGTGGAAGCATACTCTATTGGGACTGTAGGTGAGTTATGATTATTATGATGTTTGTGTGTTGTCTTCTTTGCAAGACTTTGACATTGACATTTCTATTACATATAGCTATTCTTCCTGTGGTCCTCCTGGCCTTTGCTATCCATAAAAAAAAAGATTGTAAGATTTCATTTTTTCTTGAGCTGAACCTCTGACTGTGCCAATTGTAGTCTTGTACTCTTACCAACCTTCACAGAAAAGTCCCAAATGTGCTTGAATTGATTACAAGTTCTCTATCTTCTATCTGCTCTTCCTCAGTGACGTTCTATGACCAAGCGATCGTGCTTCAGGCGTTTGCCCTGACCCTGTCGGTGTGTGTGGGTCTGACACTCTACACCCTGCAGAGCAAGAAGGACTACAGCTCATGGGGGGCAGGGTAAGGAGTCTACACATTTTGGTTATCAACCATAGATGTGACAGAGGTTTAGGCCAGCCATAGCAATACACATGTGCATGCTTTTTGTGCAGTAAGTTTTTCAGCTCTCCTACCTTCTGAAGTACACTAGATATTTATTTGAAGTTTATTTACTTACAAGTGCACGATGAAGACCGAAACAAACAACAGTTAGATGAGTCTATGTTAGATAACTTAGAAAAGATGCCCATGGCATAAAATCACTAACATCATTGATGTGATCATTAATTATGGGCATACTTGAGTCTCTTTATGTCCTGTCAATAAGCAACTTAATTTTTTTTCCAGATTGTTCTCTGCTCTCTGGATCCTCGTCATTGCAGGTTTCCTACATGTAAGTATGGCTGTTTGTTATTTGATGATTTGAACACAAGCTAAAAGGATGCTATGAAATGTCATAATGACAACACTAAAACAGTAACGTTAATGTTTTATTAATCTATAAAGTGCCCGAGTATAACAAGCTCATCTTGTTCTCTTCACAGCTGGGGGCCATCCTGTTCTGCCTGTTCATCACTAATGATACCACTTCACTTTAGGACAGCAGTAAAGCTTATGGTTTTTTTTTCACAGCTTTTCTTCCCCCGTAATGACATTATGGAGATGGGCCTGGCGGTGGGAGGGGCCATCCTGTTCTGCCTGTAGGTCTATCCTACAAAGTACCAGAGTATAACAAGCTCATGTTATATTTTTCACAGCTGTTCTTCCCGCGTAATGACCTAATGGAGATGGGTCTGGCAGTGGGAGGGGCCATCCTGTTCTGTCTGTAGGTCTATCCTACAAAGTACCAGAGTATAACAAGCTCATGTTATATTTTTCACAGCTGTTCTTCCCGCGTAATGACCTAATGGAGATGGGTCTGGCAGTGGGAGGGGCCATCCTGTTCTGCCTGTTCATCACTAATGATACCACTTCAGTTTAAGACAGCAGTAAAGCTCATGTTTTATTTTTCACAGCTGTTCTTCCCCCGTAATGACCTAATGGAGATGGGTCTGGCAGTGGGAGGGGCCATCCTGTTCTGCCTGTTCATCACTAATGATACCACTTCAGTTTAAGACAGCAGTAAAGCTCATGTTATATTTTTCACAGCTTTTCTTCCCCCGTAATGACCTAATGGAGATGGGTCTGGCAGTGGGAGGGGCCATCCTGTTCTGCCTGTTCATCACTAATGATACCACTTCAGTTTAAGACAGCAGTAAAGCTCATGTTTTATTTTTCACAGCTTTTCTTCCCCCGTAATGACATAATGGAGATGGGCCTGGCAGTTGGAGTGGCCATCCTGTTCTGCCTGTTCATCACTAATGATACCACTTCAGTTTAGGACAGCAGTAAAGCTTGTGTTCTGTTTTTCACAGCTGTTCTTCCCCCGTAATGACCTAATGGAGATGGGCCTGGCCGTGGGAGTGGCCATCCTGTTCTGCCTGTTCATCACTAATGATACCACTTCAGTTTAGGACAGCAGTAAAGCTCATGTTGTATTTTTCACAGCTGTTCTTCCCCCGTAATGACATAATGGAGATGGGTCTGGCGGTGGGAGGGGCCATCCTGTTCTGTCTGTTCATCACTACTGATACCACTTCAGTTTAGGACAGCAGTAAAGCTTGTGTTATATTTTTCACAGCTGTTCTTCCCCCGTAATGACATAATGGAGATGGGTCTGGCGGTGGGAGGGGCCATCCCGTTCTGCCTGTTCATCACTAATGATACCACTTCAGTTTAGGACAGCAGTAAAGCTTGTGTTCTGTTTTTCACAGCTGTTCTTCCCCCGTAATGACCTAATGGAGATGGGTCTGGCGGTGGGAGGGGCCATCCCGTTCTGCCTGTTCATCACTAATGATACCACTTCAGTTTAGGACAGCAGTAAAGCTCATGTTATATTTTTCACAGCTGTTCTTCCCACGTAATGACATAATGGAGATGGCTCTGGCGGTGGGAGGGGCCATCCTGTTCTGTCTGTAGGTCTATCCTACAAAGTACCTGAGTATAACAAGCTCATGTTCTCTCCACAGTTGTTCTTCCCCCGTAATGACCTAATGGAGATGGGCCTAGCAGTGGGAGGGGCCATCCTGTTCTGCCTGTAGGTCTATCCTACAAAGTACCAGAGTATAACAAGCTCATATTGTTCTCTTCGCAGCTGTTCTTCCCACGTAATGACATCATGGAGATGGGTCTGGCGGTGGGAGGGGCCATCCTGTTCTGCCTGTAGGTCTATTCCACAAAGTACCAGAGTATAACAAGCCTGATATTGTTCGTCACAGATGTTCTTCCCCCGTAATGACCTAATGGAGATGGGCCTGGCGGTGGGAGGGGCCATCCTGTTCTGTCTGTAGGTCTATCCTACAAAGTACCTGAGTATAACAAGCTCATGTTGATCTTCACAGCTGTTTTTCCCCCGTAATGACATAATGAGATGGGTCTGGCGGTGGGAGGGGCCATCCTGTTCTGCCTGTTCATCACTAATGATACCACTTCAGTTTAGGACAGCAGTAAAGCTCGTGTTGTATATTTCACAGCTGTTCTTCCCCCGTAATGACATAATGGAGATGGGACTGGCGGTGGGAGGGGCCATCCTGTTCTGTCTGTAGGTCTATCCTACAAAGTACCTGAGTATAACAAGGTCATGTTGTTCTTCACAGCTGTTCTTCCCACGTAATGACATAATGGAGATGGGTCTGGCGGTGGGAGGGGCCATCCTGTTCTGCCTGTAGGTCTATCCTACAAAGTACCAGAGTATAACAAGCTTATGTTGTTCTTCACAGATGTTCTTCCCCCGTAATGACATCATGGAGATGGGCCTAGCAGTGGGAGGGGCCATCCTGTTCTGTCTGTTCATCACTAATGATACCACTTCAGTTTAGGACAGCAGTAAAGCTCATGTTGTATTTTTCACAGCTGTTCTTCCCCCTGACGACCTAATGGAGATGGGTTTGTGTATTACAGTAATGACACAGTGTGAAACTCTGGTGCTGTTATATCTTCACAGCTGTTTTTCCCCCATAAAGACCTAATGGAGATGGGTCTGGCGGTGGGAGGGGCCATCCTGTTCTGCCTGTTCATCACTAATGATACCACTTCAGTTTAGGACAGCAGTAAAGCTCATGTTATATTTTTCACAGCTGTTCTTCCCCCGTAATGACATCATGGAGATGGGTCTGGCGGTGGGAGGGGCCATCCTGTTCTGCCTGTTCATCGTGTTTGACACGTCCATGCTGATGCACAAGCTGTCCCCCGAGGAGTACATCCTGGCCTCCATCAACCTGTACCTGGACATGATCAACCTCTTCCTGCACATCCTCAGGATCCTCAGCGAGGCCAACAAGAAGTAGGGGACGTCTTGGAGGATTGGAAAAACGTGTGGAGCATGACAGCATCAATATGTTAGCTTTGCTTTCAAGTATAGGCACTTTCACAGATTCAACTGCACATGCACAAGTCGAAGGTGAAGGCCCCTGACTTCTGAACAAGTTTTGTCTTGACCATGCTATATACATTAGCATAAAATGTTCGTGTGATTCATTTTGGAATTTGTTTAACACAAGCAGATTGCTCGTGTCAAGTCATGTGCTCAGAGTAATTGAATCACTACTCTTGAAAAATGTTGACGGGTGTGCGACTGAAAATTCGAGGGGGAGCAATCTGCTTGTGTTGAATGTAGACTTAACCCTTGACCTGTACATGAGAAGGTGGATCTGGAAAAGCCCTTATTGCATTGGGGTGATCCTTATGAAACAAAGTTGGGAAAAAGACTGATACTACATCCCACTAACAGTAACACATAGAAATGTGAAGGGGAAATGGAGACATGTAAGATTTAAATGACAATCTCATATCGGATGATCTGCTTATTTTGAAGAACAACTGAGATTGGCAACAGTTTTCAACATTCAATTCTGATTCTTTTTGTTGCCATGCTCGCAAATCCTTGTCACTTTGCATCCCCAAGTTTTAAGATTACAATTTTTAACCTCAAAACTAAGACATGTCCCCAAAATGACCTGATTCTAGTTCTGACGTAAAGCCATGTAGTAATGTATTAAACAGCCTTTGAATTGTACGTTTTGTGTGTTGCTCAGCACAGTTGTAAGTTGCCCACACTTTCCAATTATGTACAGTGTGAAACGCTGCTGGGCTAAGAATATTTTGCCTTTATCAAAGATTCAAAATGATATTAAACTGCAGAATCCAAATGGTTTAAGTATGGTAATAAGAAACTTTGTGCAATGTGATATTTCATAATGTTCTTCCAGTGTAAGAATGTTATAAAAGAGGTGAAGGTATAGTCTAAAGTACTTTTTAAGTATTAATGTCTTTGTGTCCTTGAAAAAGGCTAAGAGTAATTGGTCATTGTAGTTTCCGTTCCAAAGTTGCTTGTACTTGAACTTGACTATGTTAACTACAGCTGTGGTATGACATTAATTCATGGAAATTGAAATCACCGAATATTTATTGTATCATATGTATTATGAAAATAGTATTGTGCTGCAAGGTGTATATAAAATTTTATTGCAATGCTGGTGGTATGTCAAACATTACGAATTTAAAACATACAGTATTTCTGTCTGCTTACTTGAGAGTGAAGAGGTTTTGGCTCTTCTGTCAATTGAATTGTATAAATTTGTTTGTCTTCGAAGTGAACCTGAATACAGCTCCCCATCTTCATTTCTACTTTGTCTCCCAACGACCTGGATGTCAAAGGACTAGGCACATTGTATCGTATAAGCTTTGAAGTGTTCAAACTGAACTTTATCCCTGACCTTTCTACAATCACAGTAGAATCGTTGCTGAATACATTGTATGTCTGCTTGAGGTACAGTTAATTATGAATTAAAGATGCAGCAGTTTATTACCAGTACTAAGAACACTTGTGTATTATCTTTGTGAAACTTTCTTGCTTCACACTTTTAAGGTTGTAATGTGGAATAAAGTTTGATTTGTCCCAAGCACTGTTTTGTGTTTCATGTACTTGTCAAGTAGTTCAGGTGTGGCTAGTGTAATTTGAGGGTTTATGTCTGCAAACTCACACAGGAACATTTGAAAACTGTCAGCTTTTATTGAAAAGTGTCATAGTCTTTAAACAAGTACCAATTTTCAGCAACTGGTAATGGGCAAGGAATATGATACAATAGATACTTGGTCTTTGAGAATATCCCACATATTCTCTAGCCCGAGTATCAGCCTTGTTAGTTTACCGGGGCTCCCATACCCTCACCAAGGGATGAGTATGGGAGCCTCCGTAAACTAACAAGGCTAAGCTGAACAAATAAACATTAACATACATGTAGTTAGCAATGTTTATGCTTCTAGTTCAACTCACTATGTTTCTCCAGTTCTGTTATAAGCTGCTTTTTACTTGACGAGTTCTGACTGAAAGTAAGACACCCATCTGTTGTATCACAGCATCTTCCCTCCTCCACTATCCTGTACCTGTCATTCACATCTGGGACTTCCAACCACGTACGTTCTAGATCTTTCTCTTCTTTCTGATCACCCACAGTCCCACAAGGATGATTAGTTTGTAGGCCATTGTCAACAACGGTCACAGATATTGCTTGCACATCAGGTTTCCGGGTGTCAGCCTTGTCACCTACTTTTGTTAACTCTTTATCAGCATTACTTATACTCTCATTGTCAATAATTGTTTCTGATGTTGTTTGGGGTGTAGGTTTCTGGGTGATGGTCCTGTCATCTGCATTTCTTTCCTCTTCACCAGCATTACTTCCACTCTCATTGTCAATAATGGTTTCATGATCAGATGTTGTTTGGTCAGGTTTCTGGGTGATGGCCTTAAGATTGTCACCTCCTTTTGTTTCTTCTTCTTCAGCATCACTTTCACTCTCTGAAGAGGAATCAGTTTCTGTACTACTGGTAGCGTCACTGTCATCAGAGTCAGACAAAAGGTTTTCCTGTCCAAGTTTCTCTGCACTGTTCTCCACCTTGCCAGACAGAGACAGTTTCCCCATCTCAGCCACAGGTGGTTCCAGCACACCTGTTGTTGTACCACACCTGTCCTGTGCTCCAGCCTCCTGCAGACTGAGGGTTGCCATGGGGTCAACGACCTCCTCCTCCTGTACCAGTCTGGCTGCATGCTCCAGCTCCTCCAGGTCAAGGTTCATCTCTGATTTAGACAAGTGGATCTGCAATCAAGAGGTTAAATGCTTAATCAACAATTAATTGCTATGGCTATGGCATTTTCCATAAACATTAGCTTGTAAATCATGCTTCAGAACAGCAACAAGTTTCTTAACTAGAGTAGTTTTTATCTTCAGCCTGCTAAGGTAGCCATTTGGCACCAAATTGGCATTGTTCACTGCATTAGGTGTCAGGGAGAAGATCAATAAAAAAATAAAGATGACTTGCCTGTAACATGACCAAGAACACTTTTTAAAGTTAATATTTCCTACAGAAGACAAACAATCACATACAGCAGGGTTATACCCTAATCCTACTGTATTCATGAGCAATCCTTAAGAAACTTACATTAGCCAAAGCCTGATAAATGGAGAAGAAAATCTTGTGGCCATGCCATTTGCACCACTAAGCATACTTTAATTGTGTATCATTAATTTTTGCAAAAGTAAATACCTCTGTCAGTGCCAGAGCCATGGAGCAGAAGACCTTGTCCCCAGCAGTCTGCACCCACACACAGTAGTCTGTGATATACAGGTCGTTCAGGAGGTACTTATTGTCGTCTGCAGACAGCAGGCTGTGGATGTGGAGAAGGCAGCGCAGGATACGTCTTCTACCTGGGGAGGGGGGATTAAAAAAGTGCATAGGAAAAAGCATGCATTTTGTAAGAGAATTGTAGATCATTTAGCCAAGAAACATGGAGGGATAGTCAGAGTAATGGTTGTAAGACAATGGTCTACTACAATTTGAAGCATGCTCTGAATAGACTCAAAAGCACAGAAAAAAGTTTGCATTTTGGTTACAGAGTCAGGCCAGGGGTTGAACTCATGACCTACCAAATACAATGCAAACACTCTGCCCACTCGGCCATTACACCAGCCCCGTTAAATGAGTACACAATAACAAGTTTGTCACCCTAAGGTTTTTCATCTGAAAGTGTTTTTCCTACTCAAGGAAAGTAAATAAACAAGAGTAGAACATATCAGACCTGAAGTGATGATATCCATGGTGTCCTGTAACACAGCCCTGGTC
This sequence comes from Branchiostoma floridae, assembly GCF_000003815.2. Classification (NCBI taxonomy): domain Eukaryota; kingdom Metazoa; phylum Chordata; class Leptocardii; order Amphioxiformes; family Branchiostomatidae; genus Branchiostoma; species Branchiostoma floridae. The sequence goes on along the minus strand of NC_049983.1, from coordinate 22,765,211 downwards.
AGGTCCCAGCTTCGGTAGAGGGGGAAGCCGAGGGAACGCCGACACGAGGACAGGACAGCCTCACGCAGGCTGGAGAAGCTCTGGGGAGGGAAAATAACTGAACATGATTCCCAAAGTCTTAGCTATTAATAGCCTATTATCAACATGCTTACCGGTATATTACAATACAATGCACAACATTAAGGTCAAAACTGCATCACCCTATATCTATTTGTATACCTCAAATCTTTTGTCATACATTTCCATGAGTAACACATCAGACATTTTAGATAATTGAAGTACAGTGTACATGTCTGTGTATATAACTGTTATACAATATTTCCTCTTATAAGAAAAGAACCTAAAATTAAAACAATTTAAACATTTAAAACATTTTTGTAATTAAAACATTTAGTTGATTAACGAGCTTGTGAAGTAACAGTTATGGATTTCCAATGACCATTGATGAGCAGCTGTTCTGATTTTGTTAGGATTGCTAAGAAAATTTGACAGTTGTGAGTAAATAATTATGTGTTCTTGCACACTTCTTTCATACATGTCAAACAAACCAAATCAACCATCCACCCACCTCCAGCCAGGACAGTGTTGCGCTGAGTTTGCAGATTGTCCATGCAGACTCCACATTGCCCTCTCCTTCTGTAGTCCTGTAGTTGTAGGCATAGGCAAACAAAATGTCCACCAGACTGAAGCACACCACTGGCAATGTCTTTCCATCCAGTAAGTACTCTCTCTTGGGCAGACTTAACAGCTGTTCCTTCTCTTCTTCACTGAACACCACAGCTTCTTCCCCAGGCTGGTCTGTACTGCAGTCAGTACCCAAGACTTTCGTCTTTAGCTTATGGAGTTCCTCTGTCCAAGGAGGCTTGTATCCTAGTAGTTCTTGGATGGCATCATCCTCATAAAGATCAGCACTGCAAAAATTATATGAGGAACAAAATCAGGATTTACTTTGACATAGTGTGTGTGTGTGAGTGATAGATCACAAAGACAGTATCTTCCAAGATACTGTAAACTCATCTGCTTATGCCATGGCTTTAATGTGCAGTAGCAGGGGGAATTAGGTTTTGTGGCATTTGAGGTTCACGGCTGAAATAATTCTGTACTAGTACTCACAAGAAAGGGAGACATATTCATGGTGTCATGCATTCAATGAAACTGCCGCAGAAATTTAAAGATTTACAGTAATGAAATTTACATTCATATTTTATGACTTTCATCTTTGCCATTGATAAAAGGTCTGATATTTTTCTCATTTCTACATACAAGCTCTTTGTAACAGACCACAAGGATACAACACCTACAGGTAGTGATCAGGATCAAACTGTTCCAGCTCTGCTGCCAGCCGAGCCTCCCGACACTCCGCATGAGTCAGTCTGTCTGGTTCTCTCACATCCACCACATCCTGTAGCTCCTCCTGGGGCAGGGCACAGGTTGTATCTTTATTAGTATATTTGTGTTTGTCAACCTCTTTGATAAAACCGACTTAGTACTGATCAGCTAGTTTCCAAAGAGAGTTGTTGTTGTCCTTTGTCTCGTGGTGCCACAAAAAAAGCCAACCATGCATCAGCACTTGATGCCCTAGGGTGACTGATGATACATATGTACATGTAGTAGTGGTAGTATTCAGTATTTGATTACACTGCTGCTGGGATCCCTGACACAGGGGTAGGCAGCAGTCGGATAGTCTTCACACTGTGCTTCCATGCGGCTCTGTCTAGTGAGTTCACCTCTGTTAGACCGCACACCTTGATTATATAGACTCAATATTGATATGGCATTGAATAGTTTACCTGTAGCTTACTGAAGACACCACTTCTTCTGTTGGCAAACCCATATTTCATCCCAGGCTGCACCTCAGCTTGTGGTTGGTTCTCCCACCATGGTACCTGTTCCACCTGCCAGTCAATCTCCTCCTCCTCCTCCTCATCTTTTGCATCATCTGCACCTGGGGAGAGAACAGATGCAACATGAACAGTGACAACATATTTATCCCTGAAAGACTTGAGGTCTTGAAAGGCATCAGGGACCCACCAGCAGTATAATCAAACAATGGATAGTGAGTGGTAGAGTTACACAAACTTGTGAACTGTTATGTTTTCAAACAAACAAACAGAAGTTGGTAGGATTCTAAAACACATACTTGTAAACCGGCAGGTTTACACATAATTGTGTATTGTTAGGTGCCCAATACATATAATTGTGAATCATTATGTTCCCCAATACACTTAACTGAAAATTGGTAGGATTCCAATAGTTTACACATACTTGTGAACTGTTTAGTTTTCAATCGTTCAATCACTTGTGAACTGGTTCCATACACATGCAAATCTATGTGACACATGGAGGAGTAAAGAAATGGCCAGATAAATGTGAGGTAGCACTCGTTGTGAAAACAATTCATTGCAACACCGAGATACACACCAATGCAAGGTATAAGACGCAGAAAAACAACAATAATAGCGAACCTGTTCCCAAAACCTCCACACCTGCACCAGCAGCCGACCTGGTTCCTTTAGGCGCCAACAGCTTTGTGAGTAGATCCAGTCCTTCAAAGTGCTCACCAGGACATTCCTTGGGCACCAGGACCGTGAACGTTCCTCTATCGGCGTCATACGTGGCTTTCTCCCGCCCGTCTTCGACCACCTTGCCGGGGAGGTTCAGTCTCAGGTAGTAAGGTTTGGAGTAGAATTTGAACTCCGTGTCTTCGATGTAAACTTCTGTGTCCGAAACTCGGGCGCATGGGGCCCTGATGACAATCTTGAGGCTGTTTCGGTCTTGCGAAATATCAAATCTTGGCGTCAGCATGACTTTCTCGAAGAGGCGTTGTCCCTGTGGTGAGAAAATGCGAAATTTGGAGCAAAACACGTGCAAAAAGTTACAAAATCTACCAACAGGAAGCGGCCATGTTGGATTTTAAATCACATGATTACTATCGACCAATCAACGGGAGGAAATTTACAACCCAGTGTACTCAGGGACTCCCCTCGTTCCCTGGGTATACAGTACCACTTCCGGTTTGATCCCGCTACCTTGACCCCAGCCTGACCAAAACAGGCGGAGATTTCGTCGCTTTTCAAGCTTTTAAACTACATACAAAGCTTCTACTTTCGACTGATCAGTCCCGGGGCACTTTGTGGTAGTCATAACGGTCTACTAGGATGCCGGTCTTTGTCGAATTATCTCGGTAAGTTTTCTACCTTTCGTTCCGTGTGTGTTGTTGTTTTCGTCAGTTGTTTTTGTTCCTTCATCTTGGAAGGTAAACAAATGACAAATTGCGAGTTCTTCTCGCTTCTACATCTTAAATTGATCAAAATACAATCAAATTTGACTTTCTGGTGGGTAAGGTTGTGTAATAGATTATCAGACTGTCATAATTTGGCGATTTAGGGAGGAAGAAGAACATGATGATTCATGTGGCGTGTGGCGTGATGTCACGTCATCCAGTTCATCAGGTCATAGGTCAATCTTGTTGTTGTTGTGCTTGGCACCCAGCAAAGACAGGGTTCCCCAACTAACCGTTGATTGTTATGGCAAGCCAGGATGACATGTGGTTTAAACATTCAACCCGCACGCTAGTCTACTGCCTATTATGTTGTGCTTTTCAACACACCACTCATTATTTACTCTTACTCTACGTACGTTTGTTACACGTCCATCATAAAATCGCATTTACAGTGACTACTGAACTATATGCATGTACTGTTGCTCAAATTATTTAAATCAAAAATCTATGTTTTAATACATTCATTGTTATTAATTTGTATTTCCCTTACAGGTAACGTTCGCCTTCATCAGGACACTAAATAGAAATCTTTAGAAATAGATTCAGAAGGAAATAAACAGTGAACTAGCCATCACACGTTCCAAGATGTCTCTACCATTGGTATCGTTTATGAGTCGGAACTGCAGAACGCCATGTTTTCTGTCATGTTGCTGTTGCAATGGCAATAGGATCGGCGTGCACGGACAAAATAGAGGGTTGCCTTCAAATACTAGTAGTAGAAGTGCAACCCCCTGTAGCTATAGGTTTCTACACAGTGGAAAGCAGTCCACCAAGCTGTTCTTGGGAAGGTACCTGTTCAGAGTGTACCAGCTGCCATTTTATACAGGACGCATGTCCAAGTCTTCCTCGGACGAAACGGGTAGCGACGCGAAGGGTAAGAAATTAACGAGGGTGAAGGAAATGTACGATTCAGCCTCCAGTAGTGTTCTCAGCGTCACGAGCGACTTGCAGAGAAAAGCACTCGGACTGAGAGACCAGATTAACATGCCAACTATCAAGTTGCCAGACGTGAAACTAAACAACTTGAAGGACGCTGTAAGAGTAAGTAGGCTGGTAAACAGAAAGTCAGCTGAAAGTTCGTCACCGACATATTCAAAACCTCGCTCAGAAGACAGTGCAAAGGATATGAAGACAGACCACTATAGTGCAGCCGCCACTGTGGAAGAGTTTATAAAAGTTAGCAAAGAGATGGAGGGAGAGAAACAGCTGGTAACGGTTGACGAGAGGACGTTGAAAACTTTGGAACGGTCCACGAGGAAGCCACAGGACAGTATGAGCAGGGCGAAGAAGGATTTTGTCTCGAAGACGAGCGTATATGTGAGGACGCGACAGCTGGTGCGGGCGACAAGGCAGGCTGGGTCGGGCATGGCGCGGCTACTCCGCGTGGAGGAACTCACCAAGCATCTCATCAGCTTCCCGGAGGCTCGTGTGGTAGCTGTCAAGGTGAGGGCTTTCTTACGTAGGGTGGTAGCTGTCAAGGTGAGGGTTTTCTTAGTTATGAATGCTTTAAGTTCTCCTTTGGAAGATTCTTGATATAGAGAAGAAACAAACTGTTGTTTTGTTTTCAGCCTCAGTCTATTAATTTCAACAAGAGAAACTGTGTCACCTATTGGTAGAACTAGAACTAGTAGAAGTCAAGGCTTTCTCTGTTCTAGTACTAGTACTAGTGTTCCAAGTAGGAGTCTATGAAAACATTCTAGGGAAGAATCAATTGCTATTTGGCGTATCTTGGTACTTTCTAGTAATTCTCAAATCTAAACCCTTTGACCTCCATGACTCCAGGAGAATGCGATTCCTGTGCTGCTGCGTTACCGTGACAACCCGTACCAGCCACTCGTGGAGGAGGTGAGGGAGACGCTAAGCCTGCTGGGATACGAGGACCCAGTGAAGGGCAGAGGAGTTCGGATCCTGTCCATCGATGGGGGAGGGACAAGGTCAGGATGACTTGGAGTTTACTCGGACAGGCTAGAAATGAATTTGTGTTGTTTGTTTGTTTGTTTGTTTGTGACAGAAAAGTGCTCGGAATCAAGTGGTAGCGGGTTCGATACCCAGTGGGTCCATGCCCTGACATTGTGCCTTAGGAAGTGTACTTTACACATCCATAAATAACTTTATCAGGTTGGCAATTTGTCATAAAGTAATGAATGTAAGTACCCATTGGTTTTGCTTAAAGAACCTTACTATATAGTATATGTACTTTACACAGATTTCCATAATCATTGATAATGGTGTAGTAATGCCAGGACTCCCTAACAAGTCCCTATGTTGCCTTGGCAAAGTCACTTATTCCAGCTCAACTTTGAACTTTGCAGGGGTGTAGTTGCCGTGGAGACTCTACGCCAGCTGGAGGAAATGAGTGGGAAGTCCATCTACCAGATGTTTGACTACATCAGTGGTGTCAGCTCTGGGGCTATACTGGCTATACTGCTGGGAGTTTATAAGGTACGTATAATATACTGTAAATGCATTCAATTTTGTGGGGTTTTAACTTCGCAGTAGCGGAAAGGTGGAGTGTTCGCAGTGGTTTTAACTTTGTGGTAATGCCATGCACTGTAGTCTCATACTGCCATGGAAAAACATTGCGGTGGTTTTAAGTTCGCGGTAGCCTCCGCAAAAACTGCGAACATTAAACTACCAGGAAAGTTTCTGCATTTACAGTATGCTGTATCTGCATTTACAGTATACTGTATGTGCAGAAATGTCGCAGTGGTTTTATGTTCTCGTTTTTGTGGTGGCTGCTTCACCATGAACTGAAAACTGATTTTTTCATATTGCAGTATGTGACTACAGTACTTGTATATGGTGCTACCGCGAACACAAAACCACCGTGAACACTCCGCTACATATATATAACGTGAAGTCAAATCCTGGCAGACTTAAAGTTTAATGCATTTACAGTTAAACCTGCACAAGGAGGTGAGGGTGGGAACATGTCAGGTCTGGAGCTATATTGGCTTGACTATACTGCTGGGGGTGTACAACTTACAAGATAGGCTCATGTATAATTATGTATAACCATCCAAGGCCTTTGTCCTAGTATCACATTATCAGCATCTTTTGCATGCATTGACTCATGTTATCTTTTCAACCATCTTGTGACTGCAGCTTGTCAATCGTGCGCTAAATCCATGACCAGTGTCTGATGCTGAACATTTACTACTTTTGATTTTGTTTTGCTCCAACCAGGTCTCACTAGATGAGTGTGAGGAGCTCTACAGGAGGTTCAGCGAAGAGATTTTCAAGCGGAGCACGTACGTTGGAGTCGGCAAACTCTTCCTGTCCCACGCTTTCTACGATACAGCAGCCTGGGAGAAAATGCTGAAGTGAGTTTAGAAATTCAATACATGACGTTTATCTGCAATTTTGGTTTTAAAATGCATTTAGATTATTGCTGTGGCTTCAAATGGTCGAGTGGCAAGCCAAGCAGAATTGAGATCTAGAGGTCACGGTGTCCTTGGGATAGACGCTTGACATGAAATCCCTCACTCCACTCTGGTGTAAAATTAGAAATAGTATCTGACTTTGTTAATAGGGAGGTACATGTACATGGCAGTGGTCGGAAAGGGATGGGCTCCACCTTTCAATACCGTGCCATACAGTGGATATAATGACTCACTGCCCCTTCAGCCTGAGGGGCATCCACCTTCCATGGTGCAGAGTTTTCGAGAATTGAAGCTGAAATGGTGTATTTTCAGGTATCCTGAGGGGAGAGGTCACTGTAGAAGACTGTAAATGACCTAGGCATCCCTGGTCAATGAGAATTCCATGCTTGTCAGAGGATCCCCAGTATAAGGGCATCTAGTGCATCCAAGTTCTTGTTATTTTAAGAAAAGTGGGTCCTGGTTGTTAATGTGCATGTCTTTGTTTGTTCCCAGGACAGAGGTTGGAGACAGGCTGATGATAGAAACAGTCCGGGATCCAGCCTGCCCAAAGGTAGGGATAGTTGTTTTTATCAACATTGAGTAACATGAATTGTGTTGATATCAACATGATTGTACAGAGGGATATGGAGTTTTCTTTTGCACAACCAGTAATGTCTCTTACCTTCTTACGTAAGCAGGTGAGAGACATTACTATGCAAAACAAATCAAACCTCTTATATGTTGTACCAACCTGATGAAATTGCTTCAGGGTTGTACAGAGACTTTCTCAGTACATCACTAGAATTGAAGCAATTTTGGGTGTTGAGAGCTGGCAACATTGCTTCACACACACAACTAATGCTGCTAGTGTCTATGTGCTCAGGCTATATGTGCGATCAGTATTACCTTACCTTAGACCTTAGGTCCTCCTGTGCCATGAGGCACATTGGGCAGCAAGTAATTTCCATCGTCCTCTGTCAGACGCAGCCATCTCTGCCTGTCCCCACGTGATGCTGGCTCCCCTTAGATCCTCACTATTATGCAATGTAGAATAACGATGAAGGTGGGTGGAACTGGAAGCGTAATGCTTGCGACAAAGCGAATGCTTTTTCCATATCTGCTTGCGCAATGCGTTTCATAGCTTAGCACATCAAGTAACTGGAAGCTACCCTTCTCAATAAGCATGTTGAGTTATCTCAGAGGTTCTACGACCAAGCCTCCCTCATACACTGGGACAATTGTTTTATGTCTCCATCAAAAAGGCAAATGCAACCCCACACAACATGCGCAACCTTGGATATGAGCACCAGGTCCTGTTGGTTGTGTTATGGACATATTGTAGTTGACATTTTCGCTGTGGTTTTATATCTGCAATTTTGACAGTGCGAATGTCAAACCAATGTTTCCATTATTGTACAGTATGTGGCTATAGTGCTACCCTGAACGTATAGCCACCGCAAACACTCCATTCTTTCCCTACATGAACATCGAAATTAAGTCACTATGAATTTTTAAGTGTTGACAACATACCGTACTACCTTAAATGACACGCAACAGCAGCTAGTTATGTGCATATCATATTTAATTCGAAGTACTTAGATTCATTCTTGCTAAAGCAAATTTAGAAGTGAAACAATGTAATTCATAATCTTGACAAAGCAATGTCTGTTTAATGATATGTTGGTCACTAATGACAGTATATGTGGCAGTAGAGTGCACATATGCTGGGCATGTAGTATCATTTGGTAGTAACGTCAGAGACCAAAAGAATGTCTTCTATGTTCTGTAAACACGCATGAATGTTTAATATACTGGTCACAAATGGCAGCAGATGTTGCATGTGGCATAATGAACTAAGCTCCCAGCGAATTGAGTATCAGCACCACAAAAAAAATGTTAACTTAAAGTTACTCAGACCATATATATGTTCCTAACAACTTCAATCTCATGACTAACTTTCTAAGATGAAGAAAATTACTAAATAATATCTATTTTGGAATATTTTCCCCAAGTCAACTGTTAGCAGCAAATCATCCTTACAAATGTCTCGTCCCAATAAACAGAAGGGTTGACATATGCACCCTTGTACCTAATGAAAAGATTTAAAATTTAATGGCATTTTGGGGAAGGGGAAGCAAACTGCGCAGTTACAGGGTTTGCCACGCCAGGTACCACTGTCACGGGCGCGACTTCCTTGACTGACAAGTTTTCCTACCAGCTGCGCACTTCCAACTTAAGGACATTTCACGATACTGTATCTTGGTAAGTCTTCATCTTTCTCTTGTGTTTAGGACTTTTCTGCTTGTGAAGAAAGCTAAATACTATCCAGATGAATTGTGCAACAACAACGGTTACCCCTTTTGGGATTGTATGGTTAGATGTAGGTTTCTGTGACAAACTATAACATTTCTGCTGCAAATTATTTGTTGTAAGTGTCAGCTATAATTAGCTAATGAGTACTAAATTAATTTGAAATCCTATGACTGAAAATATTCAGGAAAATACAACAAAATTGAGCTGTATGTTATTTTTTCTGTCCATTTCCTTGTCAGCTGGAACACCTGCAGTGAACAGAATTACTAGTACCTTTGTATGACAGGCAAGGGGCAAGAATGCTGAAAGTCTATGAAACAATTGAAAACAAGATTCAAGTAAGATTGTTGAGGAGCAATTACGGTTAACAAAATCCTGGTGTTATATAAATTAAAGAAATCTAATCCAGAACACAAACTTGTATTTTACACAACAGGGGCAACGGTTCAGAAGAAAAGTCATTGAAAACTTCTTGACAAAAAGTCAAACAACTTATCCAGCTTAAACATAACACGTCAGGTAAGTTGTTTTGAAAACAGCATAGGTCTATCATATCCTTCGAAAATGTATGAAGACTATTGTAGAAATCTAATCTTCAAAACAACAATTGTCTTTGAAAGACCAAGAACAAGAGTATTTTTCTATTTCTTATGTACTAGGATCATTAAGAAAAGGTTTGAATTTTCTCATGCAGAAACAATATATCAGATGTATGAGAAAGAAATGATTTCCCAAAATTTACCTTCGTACTCACTTGGGTTGTTGGTATGTGGGCTGTACCATTGCGGAAGAAAAAGGGGTGGTTTGAGACAAATTTCTTAGTATTCTATAATTATGCAAATAATATATTCGTTATCAACATTGTTAGATAAGAATTGTGTATACTAGGAAATGAAATTTGTAATTTCATGAAATATTCAGTCTATTGATCCATACAAGATGTAAATGTATGGATTCATTGTGAATTTTTATTTGCATATTATGTTAATTAGGATGTTACAAAATGTATTTGCCTACTCAGCATAGAGATCTTGACAGTAACTTCAATTATGAGAAGTCCATTACATTCTTCTATCAGGGCACAGAGACCAGCATGGGTGAGAAGCTGCCAGGGATGCTGTTATCCTTTTTGATTACCCTGAAGGTGTTTGGATCAACAGAAGCTACCTGTATCACACCAGCTTCTTCTGCTGTCTGCGTCGCTGAGGGTCTCACCAGTGTTCCTCAAAACTTCCCGACAAGCATTACTCACCTTGCGTTGTGGTGGAATCAAATCACAACGTTAAGTCAGTCTAACTTCTCACGGTATGCAAGCTTGACAGAGCTAGACCTACACAACAATCATATTACCACAATTAATAACAAAGCATTCTATGACTTGCCAGATTTGGTTGATTTAAAACTTAACAGGAACCGCCTGTCCAACCTCAGTGCTGACATGTTCATAGGGCTGGTAAACTTGGAGACTCTTCGGTTGGACAATAATGAGATCAGTGATATTCAGGCTGGAACTTTTAATTCAACACCACAACTGAAAAGCTTGCGCCTGGGTAGTAACAAGTTAGCAAACCCTACATCAGACATGTTTACAGGGCTGGGGAACCTGGAGTACCTTAACTTATACAATAATAAGATCATTTACATTCAGGCTGGAACTTTCAGTTTCATATCAGAACTGAAAACCTTGGACCTAGGTAATAACATGTTAACAAACTCTATATCTGACATGATTCTGGGGTTGGGAAACTTGGAGACCCTTCACCTTAGCAATAATGACATCAGTGATATTCAGGTTGGAACTTTCAGTTTAACACCACAACTGAGAATCTTGTCCCTAGGTAACAAATTAAGAAACCTCAGTGCTGATATGTTCAAAGAGCTGGGAAACTTAGAGGATCTTCAAATGTACAGTAATGAGATCAGTGATATTCCAGCTGGAACTTTTAGTTCAACACCCCAACTGACAACCTTGCGCCTGCATCAGAATAAGTTAACAAACCTCAGATCTGACATGTTTACAGGGCTGGGACACTTGGAAACCCTCTACCTCAGCAACAATGAGATCAATGACATCAAGGATGGAACTTTTAATTCAACATTGCAACTAACAACATTGTATTTGGGTCAGAACAAGTTAACAAGCCTCAGATGTGACATGTTTACAGGGCTGGCAAGCCTGCGGTACCTTTGGCTGCAAAATAATGACATCAGTGATATTCAGGCTGGAACTTTCAATTCAACACCACAACTGACAGACTTGAGGCTGTATAATAACAAGTTAACAAACCTCAGATCTGGCATGTTTACAGGGCTGGGAAACTTGCAGAACCTTTGGCTGTACAATAATGAGATCAGTGATATTCAGCCTGGAACTTTCAATTCAACACCACAACTGACAGACTTGAACTTGCATCAGAATACGATAACACTCTTTAAAGCAGACACATTTGCACAGCTAACACTACTTACCATCCTCGAATTGGATAGCAACAACATAGAAACTTTTCCTATGGAGGCTTTGTCAAAGCTTCCATCACTTTATGAGCTTCAGCTTGGTGATAACAAAATTGTGACCCTGCCATCAGCAGCCTACAACAGGCTGGTATCAATCAGGTCTGTAGACATTGACAACAACCCCTGGCAGTGTGACTGTAGGATGCTTCCCTTCAGGCAAAAGATGACTGGATCTCATTACTTTGAATACCAAATCAGATGTGAAGGACCCAGCAACTTCCAAGGACAAAGGCTTAAAAATATTAGTCCTGAAGATCTGACCTGCGAAGAGCCAACAATACTGAGCTTTGGGAGGGCTGACGATAACACAGTGGTAGAGGGTGGGACATTACATTTAGTCTGTGAAGCTTCAGGAATCCCCACACCAGACATCACTGTCATTCTCCCATCTGGACTGAATGTAACTGTTGAGTCAGGTGGGAGGGTGACTGTGGATGTGAATGGTGCCATCACCATAACCAATGTCACTGCAGCAGATACTGGTCTGTATGTCTGCATTGCAGCAAGTGCTGAACTTGGCTCAACATTTGCCACACTGGTTATAGGCCCCAAAGAACCCACAACTGCTGAAATGGTACCAACAACTTCACCTCCTGTTATTGCGAAGTTTGACAGGGTTCAAAATAACACATTGATAGAGGGAGAGACACTATATCTGGCCTGTGAAGCTTCAGGAATCCCCACACCAGACATCACAGTCATTCTCCCATCTGGACTGAATGCTACAGTAGAGTCAGGTGAGAGGGTGACTGTGGATGTGGGTGGTGCCATCACTATAACCAATGTTACAGCAGAAGATGCTGGTCTGTACGTCTGTATTGCAGCAAGTCCTGTTGGTTTAACATTTGTCACTCTGATTGTAAATGTCGGCCTTCTAGAACCCACAACTACAACAATTATGGTACCAGTAACTTCACCTCCTTCTATTGGAAGGTTTGACTGGGTTCACAATGACACAGTGGTAGAGGGAGAGACAATGTATTTGGTCTGTGAAGCTTCAGGAATCCCCACACCAGACATTACGATCATTCTCCCATCTGGACTGAATGTAACTGTTGAGTCAGTTGGAAGAGTCAGTGTCGATGAGAAGTATACCATCACCATAGCCAATGTTACTGCAGCAGATACTGGTCTGTATGTCTGTATTGCATCAAGTCCTGAACTTGGCTCAACATTTGCCACACTGGTTGTAGGCCTTAAAGAACCCACAACTGCTGAAATGGTACCAGCAACTTCACCTCCTGTTGTTGTGAGGTTTGAAAGGGTTCACAATAACACAGTGGTAGAGGGTGATACACTCCATTTGGTCTGCAAAGCTTTAGGAATCCCCACACCAGACATCACAGTAATTCTCCCATCTGGACTGAATGTAACTGTTGAGTCAGGTGGAAGAGTGACTGTGGATGTGAATGGTACCATCACCATTACTGGTGTCACAGCAGGAGATTCTGGTCTGTATGTCTGTGTTGCATCAAGTCTTGTTGGCTCCACATTTGCCACTTTGGTTGTAAATGTCAAAGTGAAAGTGACCACAATAGTTCCAATGTCACCAGTAACTTCACCTCTTGCTTTGACTGGCACCTTTAGCAAACCAGAAAGCAGTCCTAGGTACTATGAATCTACTCCCACTTTCTCCACACCCTTTCTCTTCCCCTCTGATTCTTTGAAACAACCTGAACCTGCTCTCAGCTTCTCCCTCACAGTTCTGATTGCCTCAGTGTGTGGCTCAGTAGCAGGTACTGTCTTTGTTGGTACCATCATTCTCATAATCTGGTGCAAGACAAAGACCCAGAATCCTCCCTCAGACTCAACCCCTGCAGTTCTTTTCAGTAATGCCTCAGCAAAGGTCACGATCAGTGGTCATGATCAGATAGGGCAGGGTGGGGCACAGGCCAGGAGTGAATCCTTGAATGCCAGGAATTCACAACATTTCCCGGGGCGTCCTGCATCTCAGGTTTCTGAGTACGAAGATGTTCGACTGCCATCAAGGAACACAGCACCTAATGGTGAATATCAGACCCTCAGGCCCAGCCAACCACCTGCTGAATATCAGTCACTGGGACCCAGGAAACAACCTGCTGAATACCAATCATTTGGACTCAGTCGAAACAGAGCTCCCAGTGATGACCTCCCCCCACTCCCCTCTCCGTGAACTTGACCAACGGTGGGTCAACTACCCTAGCCTACATGTGCACTACCGGTAATGCCCATCCCAGAAAAATGTTTGTTTTTTCTCTCTAAAATCCTTCCCACACATTTCAATTGTTTTTGTTTACTTCTACCCATCCGACCCACAACATCAGGGGCATATACTGCCACTGGTAGCATCATGTGTCCCATTTATCCTGAATGCAAAGTGAACTCTCTACTACTACACTAAACTATTGCAACAGGCATTAAACAACTAACAACAGTTACCTGCCAAAATTTAAATCTATGTAAATACTATGAATATGGATTCAAGAGCTTTTGAACAAAAACAATAATCTACAATCATCAGCATCATACATTGGAATTAAATGTCCTGTGATGTGCACTAGATAAAAGTTATTCCAGTGTGACCAATATGACATACTGCTGGAAAGGAAGAGTTGATAGCAATGTCTTAGTTTGTACTCATCTCTTGTGGTGTTGAATTTTGAACGGCATTATTCCAAAAAAAGTTTTGCTATTATGATAAAAAAGAGCAACTGACAGGTTTTTAGTGTTGTATCATATTATCCCAGCCAAACAAAGAAAGAGAAATGATTTAAAGAAAAAGCTTAAGAATGTTAATATTTTACTTGTTCATTTCAGTCATCAGTCTCACTGAAATAACATGCTTGGGCTAGTATTCTGGATGTTCTACACAAAATGTATTTAGTTGTTTACATCATCAATATAGGATTTTGCATTACAATATAAATGTTAAGATACATAACATGCCATAGTACATGTAGTCAATGATGTATCTAATAATTGTACAAGATGTGAAATATTTAGTCCAGATCTTTTATATGTATCTTTTTTTGTTCTGCTGATTCAGCTGATTTTATATCATACATTAATAGCAGAGTTGTGTGTACAAAATGTAGCTGTCATTTCCTCTCTACTGTATAGATTGTCGTGGTCCCAATGTATTTTGGTACTGGACTCTGGGTTTGTGAGCAATTATACATATTATCATAGTGTTAAGGTGAGCTGTTGATTTTGAATTTTATGGCATTCACAACAGTTTGAAAAAATTTACAGCTTTCTTGTAAATATTAATGATGTTAGTAAAGGGATTAAAGGATGAGTGAGTTTGCGATAAGCTTGTCTACAGCTATTTAGTATTACTATTAGACTAAATATGAGATTTTTCTCTCTCTGCTAAGAAATTTGGCACAAAATGTACAATGTTAGTCATTATGCAAAGAGAAAGGTTTGGATTGGTTTGGTTTGCACTGTGAGAAACCAAGATGTCTCACTTATTGACATTGTGACACACCTGTAATGCTCTATTCTGTATGTAATATTAAAATAAAATTGCAGTACAACCTGCACAGACTTTGTGTACTGTATTTCTTCCACATTTGTATTGAGTATTGAATAATTTCCTTTCATTTTGCTGAAATCCAGCCAGCACAAAGGTTTGGATGCCTTCGTGTCACCATCCAAAATTATAACAAACTGTAATCCCTCCCAATATGCCCAAGCCTGGGTAGGAACCCCTGCCCTCTGTATCCACAGCATTTTATTCATATGATAAGTGAGGTTGCATTAAGGCTTGTGCCACAGGGATACAACAAGGAGGTTGGATACAAGTATCGCATTGACAAAACACATTGTCCAGCTGTTATACAATGTATGATGTACATGACTTGTTCATGTACCATACTAGCCTTACAGACACACAACAGCAGCTACATGTAGCTACATGTATGTGCATATGCATTAAGCAGGTTTTAGTGATAATCCTGCATTACTGGTACTTCATTTTTCCAAGCTGTGTAATTAACTTAAAGTTTCTAATGTATTGACAGTATTAAAGTTTTTTGACATGGTAAAATCTCATTTTTGTAAAAGCAAATGTGGACAATTAGCATTCGCCATTTTTACTCAGCTACCTATGTTGGGCACATACGGCTAGATTTATATACAAGACCACGGTACAACACCCTATACTGGGCCCCTGGGATTTTTTTACCAAGCAAGCCTATGTGTAAGCCCAGAAGAATGTCTGGCTTTTTCTTCCCTATAAACATCTCTGTGTTTATGCTGGTCACAAATGGCAGCAGATGTGGCATGCAGCATAATGGACTAGGCTCCAAATGAAAAGAAAAGTGGTCTTAATGCCTCTACTTTAAAAGCCAGTATCCGATCCTGTTAAAAAAAGCCAAGAAGTGGGCTAAACAAACTCTCATGATTTCTTGCTAATGCTAAGATAAAGTAAAACTAAGTAAGTAAGTACTAACTATTTTAGTACAAGCTACTGTAAAAGAGAAAATGTTTGCATTGGGTTTATGTTTCACAGTAACCTCTTCACAGCTAACTTAAAACAATCATGAACTTAAACCACTGCGAATGCTCCCTTTTCTCCCCGACGCAAAATGAATCCCTGCTAACACTTCACCTCTTACAGTATCACCCCAGGCACATGTCAACATCATGGATATTACTTTGAGCTCTTCCCAGCATACCTTGTACCCATGTGGACAGAGGGGTCAAGGTAATGTTCCCTTGTATCTATGCAAATGATGTTTGCATAGATACAAAGGACTTTCAGCTGTTTTCATGCACAGTCTGACCCATGTGTACAGGTCATTTAAGATATGCGTCATTGAGTAGTATTATATTACAAGGGAAAACAACCTGCGAACAGAGTTTTACACGCCAGGTTCCACTGCCACAGTTGCAACCTCCTTGACTGTTTTACAAGTCCTCTGACCAGCTGCACACTTCCAACTTGAGGCCTTTTTTGCCTGTAGGATTGACTTCTACATTTATCTCTTGGTAAGTCTTTGTCTTATGTTTGCAAACTAAAGAAAGCTTGTCATTCACGTGAATTGTGCAACAACAATCTCTTTTGGCATTGTACAGAATGATTTAAGTCTAACTTTCACTTTTGAAGTTGAAAGTTTGTGGGCTGTCCTTCATTTACACTTTAAGAGACTTGTTATTGAATGTGAACTTGACCAATAGACAGTATATTTCTTATGATTGAAAATCTTAAGGAAATACAAAAAGAAGCCAAATGATTTTTCAGTTCATTTCCTTGTCAGGTAGACCATAATAGAATTATATGTAAGTATCAAGTATATTCATGACAGGCATGAATTAGTGTATGACTGCTAAAAGTTCAAGTAAGACGTCATTTTAAGTAATAAAAAATAAAGATTGTTTAGAAACAGTTTAATAAGATAAATTCAAAGCCATGTGTGTGTGTAACACAAAACAAAGAAACAGAGACTCAGAGCACATACTTCTGTCTTATATCACAGGCAGGGCAGTTCTTATAAGGAGTCTTTCATGACTTCTTGACAAGAAAAGATTTTCTGTGGAGTGAAACTTCACCTGTCTGGTAAGTTGTTTTGGCTCTGCAGAAAACATGGGTCTACGTGTATCATATCCAAATGTATGTTGTGTAGAAGTCTAATAACTTCAAAAGTTGGTTTGTGTTTGAAGTTGCAGAAACACTTTTTTTCCGTTTTGAATGATGTTGTCAGATCCTGGGTTGGGATTTTCTAGAATATGAACAAAAATTGTTGCACGGTATCAGAAATAACGATAACACCTTTTTTGATTTTCAAAAAAAAAAATTACTTCCTCATACTGAGTTACTGTCAAAACATACATTTTTCCAATATCGAAATTATGTAGTAGCCTTTGTTTACAATTATTATGATGAGAAAAATGTTTGTGTATTAATAGAATGCAAAGATTAAAGTATACAATCATGTAAATACTGTTTTGTTTGGATTAATTTTTTGTGACTGCAATGCATGGAGGCCAATTCAATGTTCCTATTTTATACCTTCTTCCTTACTAAGTTATTTGGACAATTGTTTAGTATGTGGGCTGTACCATTACAACAGGTCAAGGGGTGGTACATGTGTTACACACACATTGTGCTAATTATGATGACATGTGCATTTACAAGGACACACTAATGATAAATGATGAGAATTACATACATTATGTAAATTTGTTTTGGAATTATATCTTTTAGTTGTTAGAAGTGTCTTGTTAGGAGACAAAAAATACTATATAATATTGTAATGGGGGAGTAACAATTTTCCCCTTATTCCTGTACCAGGGCACAGAGAACATCATGGATAAGAAGCTGCCAGGGATGCTGTTGTCCCTTCTGATCATTCTGAAGGTGTTTGGATCAACAGAATCATGCAGCCTTTCGATATTTGAACGTGCTTTTATTGCTGACTGCCGCAACCAGGGCCTCACCAGTGTTCCCCAGGACCTACCATCAGGAGTCAACAACCTGTGGTTGCAGAATAATCTGATCAGAACATTAGATCGGTATGACTTCTCACAGTATGATTTCTCACAGACCTATTCAGAACTGCGTCTTGACAACAACCCCTGGCAGTGTGACTGTCTGATGGTTCCCTTTAGGCAAGAGATGGGTAGGTCCCAGTTTTTTGAAAGCCGAGTCACATGCGAAGGACCGGTAAACTTTCATGGGCAAAAGCTTAGCGATATAAGCACTGAAGATCTGATGTCAGACTGTGAACAACCAGCCATAGTAAGGTTTGAACACAATAACAGAGCAATAGAGGGAGAGACACTCCATTTGGTCTGTGAAGCTTCAGGTATCCCCACACCAGACATCACAGTCATCCTCCCATCTGGACTGAATGTAACTGTTGAATCAGTTGGGAGGGTGACTGTGGATGTGAATGGTACCATGGTCATAACCAATTTCACTTCAGCAGCAGATGCTGGTCTGTATGTCTGCACTGCAGCAAGCTTTGTTGGCTCTACCTCTGCCAATCTGTCTGTAGTTGTCTCACCGAACATTCCGTCAACTGTTACCATGGCACCAGTAACTTCAGCTCTTACTAGTGCCTCAAACCAACCAGAAATCAGCTCTACTAACCAAGCACCTTCAGAATCTACTTCCAACTTTTCTTTTCCTACTTTTGTTAGCTCTACATCTTCCAAACAGCCCAATTCTGTTGACACTTCATCCCTGCCTGTTTTTGGCTCTACGTCTTCAGTACAACCCAAGTCTACTTACACCACCTCCCTAGCTGTTGTTGCTAACACAACCACTGCATCTCCAGAACAACAGTCTACTGACTCCTTTTCCCTGCCTGTTCTTATTGGCTCTGTCTGTGGTGCAGTAGTAGGCTCTGCCCTACTTGTTGCCATCATTCTCAGAATATGGTACAAAAAGAGATCCGAAAATTCTCATTCAGGCTCAGAAAAAGACGAGTTTGATGATGTACATGTAACTACTCCATCACAAAGACCACATACAGATCATGTTGCAGAGCACAGAGAGCATCTTGGCAGTTTTGAGCATGTATATGAGGTTATACCTGCTTCGCTTCCCCTTAGAAACATGTCAGGTCCACAGGCCCACCAGACTGTATCAGCAGCTGTCCATGGTGCTGATAATCCACAGGTAGTCATGTATGAGGATGGGTATGAGTCAGTAAAAGATGATCCTCAGTCTCACAAGAATGAGAATAGCCAGGTGACAGCAGCTTCCAAAGATGCTGAAACAGTTGTACAGGTGATGATGGATCCAGATGATTACCTGGCTTTTGTAGTTACTGAAAAAGACCAGCCACAGCCCAACAAATATCAGAATAGCCAGATCATTGCAGCTGCAAAAGATGCTTTGTCAGTTCCTTCTGGTATCTCATATGAGAACGAAGATGAGTCACTAACTGGAAAAGATGATGCTCAGTCCCACAAATATGAAAACAGCCAGGTGATAGCAGATGCTAAAGATGCTTTGGCAGTTCCTACCGGTATCTCATATGAGAATGATGATGAGTCAGTAACTGGAAAAGATGACCCTCAGTCCCACAAGTACAAAAACAGCCAGATGATCTCAGCTGCTAAAGATGCTGTAGCTGTCCCACATGTTATCTCATATGAGAATGACGATGAGACAGCTGATAGCCAGACACAGGCTGATAACCAGAATGATCCAGCGGCTGTCCATGGTACTGATACTACAAACCATTATCAACAACTGAGGAAAGAAAAACTTGAGCAGGAGAATACCTACACATCCCTTCTGACTCATGATTCATGATTCCATAAAAGTATTAAAACTTTTCCCCCAAAGTCATATCCTAAACAGCTGACATCCAAGTACTAGCCGGGACAACTGCATAATGCTTGGCAGAAATTTTGAATATTGTGGATGTAGAATTAAAAATAACAATTATTCAAAAAGAGATTTGTGCTTACATATACATGTACTATATACAGTCAAACCTGCCCAAGACGACCACCCGGGGGACCGGACAAAAACGGTCGATTTGGACAGGTGGTCGCTGAGAAGAGTATCGACTCAAAACATGCCCTATGCAAAGTATAACGGTTTCCGTTGTGTTTAATGGCAAATAGCAAGCACACTGCACGCACGCAAAGAAGCAGGGTATTTAATGTCAAATGCAACACGCACACTGTAAAATTGCAAATTTAACCCCAGCTTTTATACGATACAGTAGAATATTTGTACGCTAACGTTTTAGACAGTAAGGGGACTTTGATGCTGTCAGTTACCATACAAGACTTTATGCGTCGCTGTGTTCTTGATCGCCGTATCTGAAATAACTACGGTGCACCTTTCGAATTCTATGCCCGGTACGTCCCAATAGCGTACTTACCCAAGGATGAATGTACAGTACAGTTGGACAAAAGCACTCACACAGATCTTTCTTTAAAAGGTATGAGCTACACAGATCTTTCTTAGAAATGTCCTCCCATATTATAGTAGACTGCCCCATTGACCCACCCACTGACCGCCGCAATCTTTATTCTAAACATAACATCATAATGGCAGTCAAAATTCGACGCAAACTGGTCGATTTCGGCACAAAATCGCGCTAGTTATCATCAAAAATCGATGAAAACCTCAATTTTGAAAATGATGCGGTCGTTAAGGGGCCCAATTTGGGCCGGTCGCGGTCGCGTTGGCCAGGTGGTCGTTGAGAAAAGGTCGCTTAATGCTTACGTCAATAGGAAAAAAAATCGGGACCGAGAAAAAGCGGTCGAAATGGCCAGGTGGTCGCTGAGAAGAGGTGGTCGCTCGGGCAGGTTTGACTGTACATTCAATGTCGAACAAACTTGGCATTTTTAAGTTGCTGACAGATTCTTACTTGTCATATCGTGTTGCTCCAGGCAAACCAATACTTGCATTTCCTGCCTTAACCTACCAAAGGCAGGTGATGAAAAGAAGGAAAGATGTTGATACATATTGTCCATTTCTTTCAACAGTCTCACTGAAGTAAGTCGTTTATTCTAAGTATGTATTCTAAACAGGTGATCAATGATGAAGTAGCGTAGTATCATCAACAAGGGATTTTAGATTAAGAGTATGTATCAAAAGTTGGGACACATGTATAGAGTGGTAGTCAATACATATCCAAGATTTGAAATGCCCAATATCTTCTTTGATTGTACAACCTACATGTAGTAATAACATTATAGATATTGATGCATATGTCCATGCAAGGTGGAAATGCCAAGCCATTGGAATTATCATAGACCGCTATCCCAGTATAATCAAGTTTAAAGTGTGGTGCATTTTCAATGGCGTCAACATTGTATTTAGTAATTACAATGTAATTAGAGATTTTCACAATCTTAATGTACTACAGCAGATATAACAACTATCTATCCGTTATACTGATTCAGCTGGTGATGTATATCCTACAGTGGATGGAAGCATCAGGTAGAGTTGTACAATGTACACAATGTATGCACAAAATGTAGCTGATTGTATTTTACCTTATTTTATATGTATGATATAATATTTGACAGGAAAGTTTGGAACTGATGTTCAACAATCATCTACATACAAATGTATAATGGTCACCAGGTATACATAGAGAAGGTTGGAGTCCAATATATCTGGATCCTAAAACACTGTAATTTTAGTTCAAGATGATATACAATGATTGTGATATAATTTCAATTACCGCCAAATGTTAATGAGATTTGAGACTGTGTCACCGATGCTTAGCACCTTGTATGACTTAAATATTTCTTCTATTCAGTATTGAAATAAAAGTGCACCATAACCTGCACAGACTGTGTGTGTTACTACATGTAAGTGTTAAATCTGACACGTTATGATCAAAATTATTGTATTTCTTATTTTTAAGCAAGTGGTTCCATTGATTTAGTGTAAGCTGCACACACACACACACACATAAACATTGTACCATGCACAAATGTCCTGCAATAAAGTTCATTCATTCATTCATTCATTCATAAACAAGCACACCCACATCATGGTTTTCCATAAGTTGTGTGTTTACAAGTCATAGCACTCATTTCCTTATTGATTACCATGATGCTTCCTATGGTTTGATAGTAGGGTGCAGCCTGTTGCTCTACCATCATTTGTACATCAAACAAAACTTTGACTGCTATTTCCATATTTTATGTAAAGCCTAGATCTACTTCTCAATCAGCAGGTGACTTTTTTAGCAGTTCCCCAAACTGTCAAAACCAGAGGTATGGCTTTCAGCTCTTCCCCTTTTACATTGTCTAACCCATGTCAACAGGTCATTTGAGATATGCATCCTTGTGAATAGTATTGTGTTACAAGGGAAAACAACCTGCGCAGTTACAGCAATTGGGTTTTCCACGGCAGGTACCCCACAGGTGTGATTTCTTGTCTGTTTTGTAAGTCTTCTGACCAGGTGCGCCCTTGTAGGATCGACATCGACTTGCACAATTTTTTAAGACACTGTCTCTGGTAAGTCTTCCTGATATTTGTTTTATGTATAGGACTCTTTTGCTTGAAAAGAAAGAAAATCATATAGAAGAATTGTGCACCAACAACTCTTTTTGTGATTGTTCATTGTGGATTTCTGTCAAAGCCTGTGTCGTTTCTGCCATAAATTAGCACTTTTAATTGACAACTTACTACTTGATGAGTGTTGCATCAATCTGATGAGTGAAAATGTTCAGGAAATGCAACAAAATGATGCAAAAAATGCTATTTTTCTGGTCATTTCCTTGTCAGGAAGACGTAAATAGATTTACATTACAGGGGGTACCAAGGGGGTATGGCTGCAAAATTAAAGTTGATGCCAACTAAGCCCTATTTAATGATAAAAATAATGAGAAAGAAAAGCAAGATGCATGTAATAGATTGTCAAGGGGCAATCAAGATGTTTTTGTTGTTTTACATATAAGTACAAAGAAGGAACAGATATCCAAAGCTCATTCTTGTGTCTTACATTACAGGCACAAAAGTCCTTACTAGGAGAAGTAATGTCCTTCATCACTTCTTGGCAAGAAAGACAAAAGATTTTCTGTCAAGCTGGAACTTCAAAGGTGAGTTGTTGTTTTTCATGTCGACAAGGTCATGTTATCAGATCTGTTATGATCAAAGTTGCTGCAGAACTTACAGCTCTTTTTGAATGTCAAAAACATTCACTTCCTCATAAGCTAATGAGGTTTTGTATGATGGGGAAAATAATATGTGTTTTTTTTCATTTGTTGACAAAAAGTAAAAATATTAGAAGTAGGAACCATATTGCTTTCACCGTAACTGGCTTTCTGTGTCCACAATTCATTGAGCCAAATTCTGTCTGATGTTGCTTGTTCTTCCATACTTGGGTGGTTGGTTGGCATGCGGGTTGTACCATTACAGTACTGGTCAAGGGGTGGTTTAATTTTTTCTAAAAGTCTTTGTATTAAACAAGGATAATGATGATTTCACAATCATGCAACTTGGAAGGTATCAAAATTGGTAGACAGTTACTTTAAAAATCCATGCAGAATATTACATTTAATAATTGAAATAAAAATTTACTAGGAATCTCAGAATGAAGTATTGTGAACCATAGTGGATAAGAATAGTATTGTATGCAAATTAAGCGGATTTATGAATGATGAATGAGGACATACTGCTGCAGCAGTACTGTACTGATAAATGATGATAGATTTTAGTTTTCTAAAAAATATTGAGTCAGATTTTTTGTTTCAAATGTCTTAAAAGATGTCATAATGAATTTTCCCTTATTCTTGTCTTAGACCACCAACAACGTTATGGGTGAAAAGCTGCCAGGGATGCTGTTATCCCTTCTGATTATCCTGATGGTGTTTGGATCAAGAAGCACAAGTATAGCACAGGATCCATGTCACGTAGATTATTATCCTTCGATAGTTGGTTGGACTCATCGATACACTGACTGCAGCAACCAGGGCCTCACCAGTGTTCCTCCAAACCTGGACATACCGACAGACATTCCTCACCTTGATTTGCATGACAATCTCATCACAACATTAAGTCAGTCTGATTTCTCACAGTCTTGGAGCTTGACAAGGCTAGATCTGAGGAACAATCGTATTGCCACAATTAATAGCCATGCTTTCTATAACTTGATCGATTTGGTCGATTTGGGTCTTGGAACAAACCGACTGTCAAGCCTCAGATCTGACATGTTCACAGGGCTGGGAAGTTTGGAGGACCTTAGCTTATACAGTAATGAGATCAGTGATATTCAAGCAGGAACCTTCAATTCAACGCCACAACTGACAGACTTGTGGCTGTATAATAACAAGTTACCACACCTCAGATCTGACATGTTCACAGGGCTGGGGAACTTGGAAACCCTTAGCTTACACAGCAATGAAATCAATGATATTCAGGCTGGAACATTCAGTTCAACACCACAACTGAGAAACTTGTACATGAGTTCTAACAAGTTAACAAGCCTCAGATCTGACATGTTCACGGGGCTGGGAAACTTGCAGCGTCTTTCAATGTCCAGTAATGAGATCAGTGATATTCAGGCTGGAACTTTCAATTCAACACCACAACTGAGAAACTTGCACATTGGTAATGAGTTAACAGAACTCAGATCTGACATGTTTACAGGGCTGGGAAACTTACAGCAACTTTACCTTAGCAATAATGAAATCAGTGACATTCAGGATGGAACTTTCAATTCAACACCACAATTGATAAAATTGTACCTGAATAGGAACAAGTTAACAAATCTCAGATCTGACATGTTTATAGGGCTGGGAAATTTGGAAGAACTTTACCTGTACAATAATGAGATAAGTGATATTCAGGATGGAACTTTCAATTCAACACCACAAGTGAGAACCTTATACCTGTATCAGAACAAATTAATAAGCCTTACTACTGACATTTTCACAGGACTGGGAAACTTGCAAGACTTTCAGCTGTATCATAATGAGATCAGTGATATTCAGGCTGGAACTTTCAATTCAACACCACATCTAATGAAATTATACCTATATGAGAACAATTTAACAAACCTCAGATCTGACATGTTTTCAGGGCTGGGAAATTTGCAAGAACTTTACTTGTACAATAATGAGATAAGTGATATTCAAATTGGAACTTTCAGTTCAACACTGCAATTAATATCCTTAACCCTGAGTAATAACAAGTTAACAAACCCCAGATCAGACATGTTTACAGGGCTGGGAAACTTGGAGATCCTTCACCTTGTCAATAATGAGATTAACAATATTCAGACAGGAACTTTCAATTCAACACCACAACTTACAACATTGCACTTGGATCAGAACAAGTTAGCAACCCTCAGATCTGACATGTTCACAGGGCTGCAAAATTTGGAGACCCTTCACCTTAGTGATAATGAAATCAATGACATTCAGACTGGAACTTTCAGTTCAATGCCACAACTGAGAAACTTGTACCTAGAGCAAAATAGGCTAACGCTCTTCAAAGCAGAGGCATTTGCAAATCTGCCACTACTTAGAAATCTCAGATTGTTTAGCAACAACATAGAAACTTTTCCAACGGAGGCTTTGTCAAAGCTTCCATCACTCTCTGAGCTTCAGCTTCAGGACAACCAAATGGAGACTCTTACCTCAACAGCCTACAACAGACTGTCGTCACTTTCTACTGTAAACATTGACAACAACCCCTGGCAGTGTGACTGTAGGATGCTTCCCTTCAGGCAAAGGATGACTGGGTCTCCTGACTTTGAATACCAAATCACATGTGAAGGACCAAGCAAAGTCCGTAGGCGACATCTTAGATTTGTCAATCCTATAGATCTGATCTGTGAAGAGCCAACAATACTGAGGTTTGGGAGGGGAGACAATAACACAGTCATAGAAGGGCAGACACTCTATTTGGTCTGTGAAGCTTCAGGAATCCCCACACCAGACATCACAGTCACCCTCCCATCTGGACTGAATGTAACTGTTGAGTCAGGTGGGAGGGTGACTGTGGATGTGAATGGTACCATCACCATAACCAATGTCACTGCAGAAGATGCTGGTCTGTATGTCTGTACTGTATCAAGCTCTGTTGGCTCAACGTTTGCAACTCTGGTTGTAAATGTCCAACTGAAAGACACCACAACTAGCGCAGTGTCACCAGTAACTACTGTAACAGCTCTTGCTATGACAAATGCTTCAAACAAACCTTCAGCAGATTCTGAGGCTGCTAACACCTCCGAATTCTCCCTGCCTGTTCTTGTTGGCTCTGTCAGTGGTGCAGCAGTAGGCACTGTCCTACTTGTTACCATCAGCATCATACTCTGGCAAAAGAAGAGATCTAAAAGTTCTTACTCAGGCTCAAATTCAAGAGTTGTTTTCTACAAACCAAACACAGTTACTGTCAGTGCCCATGACCTGGCAAGGCATGATGATATAGTGGAAGACGAAGAGTACACTGATGTAGACACACCCTCCCGAAGACCTTATACAGGTACGGGCCAGACAGGGTATGATAATGTAGTGGAAGATGAAGATGAATATGTTGATGTAGACACTCCCTCACAAAGACCACTGTCAGGCATAGGCCATGAACGGCAAACTGACTTGAGGGCAGATCAAAATGAAGAGGAATATGTCGATGTACTTACTCCACCACAAAGACCGCATTTTGGCAGATCAGAACATGAATATGAGGTAGTACCTCCTTCCCTTCCCCCTAGAAACAATTCAGGTCCCCTGGCTGATAACCAGACTGTATCAGCAGCTGTCCATGGTGCTGATAATCCACAGGTAGCCATGGATGAGGATGGATATCAGTCAGTAACAGTTGATCCTCGGTCCCACAAATATAAAAACAGCCAGGTAGTAACAGATGCTGAAGATACTTTAGTAGTTCCTCCAGTTATCTTGTATGACAGACCACGGCCCAACAGATATCAGAACAGCCAGATGATAGCAGCTGCTAAAGATGCTGTAGCTGTACCACAGGTTATAAGCTATGAGAATGATGATGAGCCAGTCACAGGAAAAGAAGATCCTCAGTCTCACAAGTACGCAATCGGCCAGGTGACAGCAGATGCTGAAGATGCTTTGGCAGTTTCTCCAGTTGTCTTGTACAAAAATGACGATGATTCAGTATCAGTAAAAGATGATCTTCAGTGCCGCAAGTACGAAAACAGCGATGTGATAGCAGCTGCTAAAGATGCTTTGGTAGTTCCTCAAGTTATCTTGTATGAGAACGATGATGAGACAGTAACTGGAAAAGATGATCCTCACGTATGAAACAGCACCTGATCAAAATGCTGAAACAATAACTTTTTTAAAGGTTATCATAGGCATGAGGATGAGGATTGTTTTTTTGTTTTTTTTTGTCACTGGAAAATGACAACCCCCAGCCCATCAAATATCTGAATAGTAACCAGATAGCAGAGTTGCTAGGGATGCTTTAGCTACACTACAGGTTATCTTGTATGGAAATGACAATGATTCATAATGTGAAAAATTTGTTCCATAATGTATGTACAATGTATAACATGTACAAGTCTGTAGTACCATGCATATGTATTTTAGCTACTAATTGTGTCAAGATATTGGATAGGTAGAAATCCTAGATAAATATAACCCATCTTTTAAGTTACGAGAGTCTATTAGATAACTGTGTATGAATATTTGGAAAGTTGCTGTCAGGATTTGATTTGTAGTCTCAAATTATTCCCCTAATCTAGCAGATCTAACAATTGTTTATTGTATGTCATTAAAGAAAATTAGTCGGCAAGGTTACTTTTAACTCTGTGAAATACCATTGCCAATGTTGAAGAATGATGTGCTCGGAGTTGTTATTGCATGGCTGCAATTTTGAGACTGTGTATATATATCATCAATAATCAATATGACACACCTTTGTGGCTTTGTTTACATGTAATAAAATCAAAAGTTGCATATCAATTACTTGCAACGGCTGTGTTTGTAATGTTGCTTTTTTTTCACTTGACAAGTTTAATATGAACACTTTTTACACTGTTTTTCTATTTCTGCTAAGATTTTCAGCATACACTTGTTAACATACACTTAATTTTGTTTTACCCAGTAGCATTTAGACTAGCAATGTCATCATTTCAGAAAACAACTGCACAAGTGACCACATAGCATAGCCATGGGCATGTTTGGTGTACATGTATATTCCTCGGCAACCACTGTTATTTTTCATTTCTGCAAACATGGGCACTGCTTTGGAAATCTTACTGTAGCATAAAACAGGCCAGCTTGACAGCTTCCCGGTCATGTAGTGTGGCAGTAGCTGGTTATATTACACTGAACAACCTGTCACACCTAGCTTTTGCACATCTATCTGCAAATATGATCAGTGATCACCTTCCTCTATATGTACATCTGTTGTCAGTCAGACCATTAATCGCCATGGTTACCTGTGTCCCCGCCCAGATCTCAGTGGTGTCGACCCTGGCGAACCACCCGTCCCTGCGGGCGTACCTGTTCCGGAACTACAACCTGCCGGCGGGCGCACCCTCACACTACCACGGCGACTGCTGCACCCGCGTCTGGGAGGCCGTCAGGGCGTCGTCAGCCGCGCCTGGTTACTTCGAGGAGTTCAAACTGGGACAGGGAATTCACCAGGTAGGGATTGCCTACTTATGTGTACAGTAGAAACTGCTTAATTGCACGACCTATTTGCCAGTGAATTTTGTGCAATTATCTGGCTGGTGCAATAATGCAAAGTTATCAGGATTTGGGGATTCCGTGCAGTTAACAGAAGTTTGCGTTAATCCGTTGTGCAATTAATGGCTTCTACTGTACTAAGGTTATAATATAGTTTATAATGGACTGGCCGAGTGGCTTAAAACTAGTGGAAGTGAGATCGAGAGGTCACGGGTTTGGTTCTTGGTACTCATCAGCAGCTCTGGGGTACTTTGAGGAGTTCAGACGGGGACAGGGAATTCACCAGGGACACTTAATCCAATCGCAGGAGCTAGGGTGTCATTTACTGCTACATTTAAGACCAGGAAGTTTACATGTAGTTAACACAATTACAGGTGGCTACAAAATAATATTAGTTATGGTAGCCTGGGCACCTTATAATGACATGAAAGGACTGTAACAACGGTACACTTAGGCTGCTGATGAGACCTTTATGGAGTGATGTAAGGTGATTCCACAATGCAAACAAAGGTCAAGATTGATTTTGGATCCCCTGGCATGTGACCTTGGTACTGCAGCAGAACTTGAATTGTGATTGCATTGTGCAATTACCATGCATCACCCCATGAAGGTCTTTTCAGCAGGCTAATAGATGACTGCAAGTTATATCAGAGCATTAAGTAAAATACAACTACTTCCCCTCACACTTTTACCTGAACCAAATTTTCTCCAAGGACGGAGGCGTGTTAGTGAACAACCCCTGCGCAGTGGCGATCCACGAGAGTAAGCTGCTGTGGCCGGACACGCCCCTACAGTGCGTGGTCTCTGTGGGGATGGGGCGGTACGAATGTTAGTGAACAACCCCTGTGCCGTGTTAACTATTATAACAATTGTCTATCCCCCCAGGATGGAGGAGTGTTAGTGAACAACCCCTGTGCCGTGGCGATCCATGAGAGTAAGCTGCTGTGGCCAGACACGCCCCTGCAGTGTGTGGTCTCAGTGGGGATGGGGCGGTACGAGCCGGACAACGTCACCAGCTCCTCCAGCCTCAACCTCCGCACCAAGCTCAGCAAGGTGGTGGAGAGCGCCACCAACACTGAAGGTCAGCGGTTTGGTACCTCCCTAAAAATGTAATCTCCAAGCAGATCCTATGGTAGCATAAGATAGTATCAAAAGCTGCGAGAGGAGTGAATCTGACCTAGGAGTGTGTTTGGCTACCGGAGGCTGATGACTCCCTTTGGCCAGCTGTACTTTTTGGCAAGCTTTGATACTATCTTATGCCACTGACAAATCTGCCTTGAGATTATGAAAAATTGAGATATTGTATTGGTTGTGTCTGTGTGTCTGTCTGTGTTTCTGTATGTTTATGGTCAGTATAACTTTAGAACCTCTGGATGGATTGTATTTGTTTTGTGGATACTGCAGGATAGGAGATGGAAAGATGAAGGTCGTGAAAGTTGATTTGGGGCCCCCTGGTGTGTGACACAGCAAGTAAATTTTATGGATGACATCCTCTGCAGACTGCAAAAATAGTGCGATAGGGCGGAAAAAAAACAAGATGGGTGAAAAAAAAGATGGCTACATTTCAAAAATAAGCACCATAAAGTTGTGATGAATGTTGTAAC
>NC_049983.1:22708877-22734950 GCF_000003815.2 Branchiostoma floridae | reverse complement strand
GTACAGATCAGAGTGGCGGCAGACGTCCTCACTGCAGAAAAGGGCGCACTGCAAAGGGTTAAAGATGGGGTAAAACTGAAGATGGAGATGTACAAGGATTTCTACAGAAGATGAGACATGATACTGTATCTAGTGAAATGTTTTAGAACCAGTACAAGCTCAGAGTGGCGGCAGACGTCCTGACTGCAGAAAAGGGCGCACTGCAAAGGGTGAAAGATGGGGTAAAACTGAAGATGGAGATGTACAAGGATTTCTACAGAAGATGAGACACGATACTGTATCTAGTGATTCAGAAATGTTATGTTTAGAACCAGTACAAGCTCAGAGTGGCGGCAGACGTCCTGACTGCAGAAAAGGGCGCACTGCAAAGGGTGAAAGATGGGGTAAAACTGAAGATGGAGATGTACAAGGATTTCTACAGAAGATGAGACACGATACTGTATCTAGTGATTCAGAAATGTTATGTTTAGAACCAGTACAAGCTCAGAGTGGCGGCAGACGTCCTGACTGCAGAAAAGGGCACCCTGCAAAGGGTTAGAGATGGTGTTAAACTGAAGATGGAGATGTACAAGGATTTCTACAGAAGATGAGACATGATACTGTATCTAGTGAAATGTTTTAGAACCAGTACAAGCTCAGAGTGGCGGCTGACGTTCTGACCGCAGAAAAGGGCGCCCTGCAAAGAGTGAAAGACAGTTTAAAACTGAAGATGGACATGTACAGAGATTTCTATGGTAATCGTTGATGAGGCATACTATTGTATCTTGTGAAGTGTTTTAACAACCAGTAGAAGCTTGGGGTAGTGGCGAACGCCCTGACCGCCGAAAAAGGGCCCCCTGCAAAGGGTTGAAAATCGACAGGTGTAAAACTGAATATGGACATTTACAGAGACCTCTACCGAAGATGAGACATACCATTGTCTCTTGTGAAGTGTTTAAAGAATGAGCACAAGCTCAGGGTGGCGGCAGACGTCCTGACTGCAGAAAAGGGTACTCTGCAAAGAGTGAAGGACGGTGTAAAACTGAAGATGTACAGAGATTTTTACCGTAGATGAGACATACTATTGTATGTTTTACAATCAGTACAAGCTCATGGTAGGGCCAGACGTCCTGACCGCTGGACGGGGTAAAACTGAAGATGGACATGTGCTGACATTTCTAGATGAGACAATGTCGTGTCGATGTAACTAGAGGTGTTTTAAGATTACGAATAGAAAGAAGCTCAGGGTCCTGACCTTCGAAAAGGGCACCCTGCAAAGGGCGGTGTAAAACAGTAAAAACTGAAGATGGACATGTACAGAGATTTCCACCGAAAAAGACATACCATTGATGATTGTAAGAAAAGACTCTGTTTTCACAACACTTTCTTTTATTTCCACTGACGTTTTGGTGACCGTCTGTCACCTTCCTCTGGGCAATTCTGGCTGATTCACATTGTACTGCAGCTATGGGAACCTGTCATGATTGCCCACCAAAATGCTCAATTGTTAAAAAAAAGAACTTCATTCAGTGATGTACGAACTTGATGAAACTATTAAGAGATACATTTTTTTGCCGTAATGAAGTGTTTTAGAAGACTAATGCTATATGTACGTATTATCTATACGGGTATGTTCCAATTCTGTTTTGAGTTGATTTTTTATGTTCATAATGTTATAATTATGAAATAACAAATTGAAGCAAGTCAATCCCCACCGTCCCTGCCCATATGCAACGTATTATATGAGGGGCAGCATCTTGACAAGTCAGAATACCATTTTGTGGTAAGCAAAAGAGGTGTGCTTTTAATCACTGCGTGTGCTTTTAATCACTGCATATACTAGTAAGTTTAAGGGGGGCTTCAGTCGGTTGAAAATTCCTTACTAGTGCCTGCTGTCACAGCAAAGGCAAATTCCATCCAACAATAAAAGTATGATGTCAAAATGGTAGCTTATGTCTGTGTTTTACATCAGTGCTTCATATATCTATTTATCTATCTCCCTCTCTCTCCCTCTCTCTCTAAATATATGTCACAGTAGAGATCGCGATCCAGTAGAATCGCCGATTCTCCTAGGAGAGATCGCGATCGGAGTTTATCCTAGGAGAGATCCCTACTGGATCTACTGGATCGTGTATATATATATATGTATGTATAGATGTAGACAGATATAGATAGATAGATAGATAGATATAGATATATATAGAGAGAGATAGATAGATAGATAGATATGTCCCTCCCCCAAGTGAAGAGCGCGTCTAAAGACATCTCCAATGCACTTCGGTATGTCTATATTGGAGTGATGCACTATAGAGATATCTCAACCACACTGTTTCTGAATGTGACGGAATTATGTAACCCGTCGAATAAAGGTTAACGGGGGCCGCCCTAAGACGGTCCCCGTCGTAAGACGGAACGGATTTTTTGCTGATCTTATTATCCATAAGTACACCGTGTCTGTTGCCACTGACTATGCTGATTACAAAGGTAAATAAACCAAGTCCATGCACACAGCTTTAATTTGCATTCCAAGTATACTTAACATATTTACTTCATGTTTTTTGAAAAACAGAATTCTAACAGTAATGTTGACAGTGCTGAATCACTGCGGTCACCGGCCTCTGCGTATTGGCGGCTCGTGTCGCTATCTATACGAACTCTTTCAAGCAGTCACACAACTGCCATGATACACATAAATAAAGCTCCATAAAACACTATGAATATGGCTCTTCAAATGTCTGTTGAGTAGAAAAGCAACCAAAAGGAAGCGACATAAACATTGCCACGCTTGTACTCCCAAGGGAGTGTGGCCGTGAAGGTGACAGACTAGAGTACGCTCCAAAGATTTATTTGACTGTAACAAATGATTCGCGCTGTCTATGAAAATAAGACTTGATAGAGGGATGTAGATGATATTTTCATATAATCAGACCGAGTTTTGTTGATGTTAGCGGCGTCTTTTTTTCGTAATGTTTTTTTTAGTCGGGCATTCACAATCAGTGCATTCAGCCCATTGCCCGTAAAAACATGAGCTGGATTGTTCTAGGTACAGCCTTCCTCATGTGAGACAAGAAGTATATACAGTCACGAATTTACCGTCAAAAGAAAGCTAAAATATCATATTATTAATTTTTTTTCTGTGTACTTAAATTTACCACTTACTTCTGAAGAGAGCAAAATGTAAAAAAAGCGTACCGAGTTAGGCACACTGTCCAGCGTAGCACAAAATTGGAAGGTTACATACACGAAATTGTCTCACAGTGTTTGCCACTTGTAACATGCAGCGCGAAAGGTTCATGAACCACATGAATGCATTTCTTATTCAAGTATGCTGTTCAAATCTATGTGTAAAAAATTCAGTCATCAAAATTTGACCACTCTCAGGCAACTAGCGATGGAGCGCCATGAGTTTGAGCGCAAGAAAAAGCGTACCGTGTTGGGGCACCTCCCGTTAATGAAAGCTACTAGGAGCAATGTTAGCCCACCCAGGACAATTAGCGCTCGAGTTTTTGCGTCGTGATACTCAATTACCTATCTCAGGCACGGCAACATTACATTAATCAGAAAGATCGGCTATAAAATGTGCACCTGTCAGAAAAAAAGACAATTGATTAGCTTAACGAAGCCAGTAAAACGCACCTGCTGCCAGTCATGAGGTTTTTAGTATGTTTAGTATTTCTAAGAAACGGCGTGTTACATAATATCCCTGTATGGTTTAATTCCAGGCTCTATGATTAACTTTCTAACGAATTCATGCAAAATTGAAATTTTAATCTGAAGTCTCATTCTATGAAAAGCAATGTTATTCTTAATTCTTAATCACAAGACAGCAAAAACTGCCAGATACTACTTTGATAGTCTTGTCATATGAATGGCATTCTGGTAGCCGTCCCATCCTGACGTCACCGGGACGTCCTCGGTACTGGGAGCCGCCCAAACCAATGAACGCTCTGATCAAATTTTACGGACTGATATTCAGTTACGTATGACGGCGATAATAAATCTGAAAGAAAAGGATATAAAAAGATCACCTGCCGGAAAAAAAGCCTTTGATCAGCTGGATCAAGCCGGTGATCCTCACTTGAAGCCAGTTAGGTTTTTTTCTAGCTACATTCAAGCTCATCAGAAGATCTCATTTCTTCAATTTGCGCACATGAGTGTCTCTGGCTGTACATTTCTTCACGACACTGGGTAAGTTTTCATCATTGTCTGTGTTTGGTACTCTTCTGCTTGTAAAGAAAACTTATTATCTGTGATACAGACAAATTTAGCAAGTGACCCCTTTGGGAACGGGAACTTCAATTATGGATCTCTGTGAAGGTCTGGCATAAATCAACACTTCCAAGGGACACCTGTTGTGTACTTGACCAATTACGTCTGATGACTAAAAACATTTAGGAAATTGAAGCCAGACGTCACATTTTGACATTTATATTTACACACAATCTCTTATAAGTAAGACCTGAACGCAATGTAGTATTATATTTATGACAGGCAAGCGAAAAGAATGCTAAAAGTTGATGCCAACTAAGCCATATCATTTTTAATTACAAAAAACAAGACATAAGTTATAGGAGCAATCTCAGTGTTTTATAATGGACAGCTCCCCAGAACAAACTGTTGTCTTCCACTGCTGTTGCGGCAAACTAAATAATCATTAACGACTCATTGCCAAGAAAGGTCATATTACATTTTCTCTCGTTATTAGAACATATTGCTATGTTGAATTATCAACCAAACCTGATGAAACTAAAACTGAAAATTGTTATTCTGTAAAAAGACGTTTTGTTTAAAGTGTGTAAAACAATCACCGTGGTCATACGTTGCATTTTTGCCCTTCTTCCTGCATCAGGCCACAGAGAACAGCATGGGTGGAAAGCTACCGGCGATGCTGCTATCCTTTTTGATCATCCTGAACGTGTTTGGATCAACAGAAGCCACCTGCGGTATTCCTGGTTATACAGCATATTACTGCTGGAACCAGGACCTCACCAGTGTTCCTCAGAAGCTGCCAGCAGGCATCACCGACGTGGACTTGCGGTATAATCTTATCACAACATTAGATCAGTCTGATTTCTCACAGCTTGAGAGCTTGACACATCTTGAGCTACAGTACAATCGTATCACCACTATCAATAGAGACGCATTCTATAATTTGTCAGCCTTGATCTATTTGGGTCTTGCTGAGAACCGACTGTCGCACCTTTACGCTGGCATGCTTACAGGGCTGGGAAAGTTGGAGAGTATCTGGCTTGACGGTAATGGGATCAATGGTGTTGAGGTTGGAACGTTCAATTCAACACCAGGACTGAGAATATTGTCCTTGAGTTTTAACAAGTTAGCTTTCCTCAGATCTGGCACCTTTGCAGGACTGGGAAACTTGCAGGAACTTTGGCTAGATAATAACAAAATAACAAATCTCAGATCTGACATGTTCAAAGGCCTCGAAAACTTGCAGGAACTTCAAATCAACAAAAATGAGATCAATGATATACAGGCTACAACTTTCACTTCAACACCAAAATTGACAATCTTGAACCTGCAATATAACAAGTTAAAAACCATCACCGTTGACGTTTTTGCGGCGTTAAGTAATTTGCAGGAAGTTACTCTGTACAAGAATGAGATACATGATATTCAAGCTGAAACTTTCAGTTCAACATCACAACTGATAACATTGCACCTTGGTAGCAACAACTTAACAAACCTCCGATCTGACATGTTCACAGGACTGGGAAACTTGCAGGCCCTTTACGTAAGCGTTAATGAGATCAGTGATATTCAGACTGGAACTTTCGATTCAACTCCACAACTGACAACCTTGTCCTTGCATTATAACAAGATACGAAACATCAGATCTGACTTGTTTAGAGGTCTGGAAAACTTGCAGGAGCTTTTCTTGGATAACAATAAGATCAATGGCATTCGGCCTGGAACTTTTATTTCTACACCACAACTGACAAACTTACGCCTCTATCAGAACATGTTACGACACCTCAGCTCAGACATGTTTACAGGGCTGGGGAACTTGCAGGAACTTGAGCTGCACAATAATGAGATCAGTGATGTCCACACTGGGGCTTTCACAGGCTTGGGAAACTTGCAGGCCCTTAGCCTGGGCAATAACAAGATCAGTGGTATTCAGACTGGAACTTTCACCCCCACATCACAACTAAAAATCTTGTTCCTGTATGAGAATAAGTTGACAAGCCTCAGATCTGGCATGTTTACAGGGCTGGAAAACTTGCAGCATCTTGAGCTGCAAAGAAATAAGATTAACGATATTCAAGCTAGAACATTCACTTCCACGTCACAACTAAGAAGCTTGGTCCTACATGAAAATAAGTTGACAAGCCTCAGATCCGGCATGTTTACAGGGCTGGGAAACTTGGAAGAACTTTCGCTGAACAGTAATGAAATCAGTGATATTCAGACTGGAACTTTCAGTCCAACGAAACAACTGCGCATTTTAAGGCTGGATCAGAATAGACTTGAAGTCCTTAACGCAGAGATGTTTGCAGTACTGTCATCAATCTCTGATGTAGATATCAACAACAACCCCTGGCAGTGTGACTGTAGGATAGTTCCATTCAGGCAACTGATGAGTGGGTCGACTCCTTGGTGGTCTGATTCATTCGAAAATCAAATCACATGTGACGGACCTATCAGCAGAAACTTACGCGGACCAAAGCTTAAAGATATGCGTATTGAAGATCTAATCTGTGAAGAGCCAGCAATTTTGAGGTTTGGGAAGAGTGACAATAACACAGTGGTAGAGGGGCAGACACTCCGTTTGGTTTGCAAAACTTCAGGCATCCCCACACCAGACATCACAGTTACCCTCCCATCTGGACAGAATGTAACTGTTGAGTCAGGTGGGAGGGTGACTGTGGATATGAATGGTACCATCACCATAACCAATGCTACTGCAGCAGCGGATGCTGGTCTGTATGTCTGCATTGCAACAAGCCCTGTTGGCTCAATATTTGCGGCACTGAATATCCAGATGAAAGTGACCACAACTAGCTCAGTGGCACCAGTGACTTCACCTATTGCTATGGCTGACCCCTCTAACAAACCAGAGAGTAGTGCTACCAGTGGTTACCGTGAATCCACTCCCTCTCTGTCCATTCTGTCCATACCTGTGCTCATTGGCTCTGTGTGCGGCCCGGTAGCAGTTACTCTCCTTGTTGGCACCATCATTCTCACAATCTGGTTCAAGATGAAGACCCAGAACCCTCCCTCAGGCCCACCCAATCCAGTTGTTTTCAGTAGCGCAGCAGCTAGTGTCACGATCACTGGTCATGATCAGACAGGGCAGGGTGGGCCCCAGGCCGCAAGTTGATTCTTGAAAGATGCATG
Source organism: Branchiostoma floridae (assembly GCF_000003815.2). Lineage (NCBI taxonomy): Eukaryota > Metazoa > Chordata > Leptocardii > Amphioxiformes > Branchiostomatidae > Branchiostoma > Branchiostoma floridae. The sequence goes on along the minus strand of NC_049983.1, from coordinate 22,727,612 downwards.
AAACTCAAAAACATGTACCCGGGCATTTTGATACTTGGTTTTATTCATTTACACGTTTTAAAATCAACTTACAAAGCATACAAAGAGCAAAACTAGAACCCGTTTCGGGACACGAAAGCAATGAGGCCTGTTCTAGTACCCCCATCAAAGTTAACAAATAACATTGTAGATGTGAAAAGTCAGACAATAGTAATGATAGTAAATGATAATGTGATTACAAATCAGTGAATAATGATGATAGCAAATGGGACCAAAATAAAACATAATTGATTAGATATTTAAATCATACTTCAAATGATAACATAAGTCTTAAATTTTGAACAATACAATATAATCTAATGCAAAGATGAAAATAATTTCATTCGTTTGTCCTTATCAGTTGTGGTGTTGAATTTCATTATTCCAAAAAGGCTTTGTGCTTTCTGAGGTATTTTTGTCATATTCAGCATAATACTTGCATTTGTTCACTGTCCTTTCATGTTTCCCTAAGCACCACTCGCTTTATTTGATGGACAAGATTTTTTCCAATGTGTCAAAGTAACTAACTCAGAAGGATCGTATGCGAATGTCACTCAGAAGTAACTTATGTTTGGATAGTTTCTACGGTAAGACAACACTATATGATCTTTAGACGTTCTAAATTTAGTATGAGATTGTTCTGCCAGTTCATACTAGTGATGCTGAAGAAAAGTGATGGATGTCACTGGAAACGTCCGGAAGTAATCCCTGAATAGTATCCAGTCTTGGAGATTGAATTGTATCTGAATATCATTTACCTGGATGTCTAGCCTCTGTCAACGTAAACAAGAAGAGATTATTGTTTACTCATTATTATTGTTAACTTGCCAATGTTAAAGATGTATGTGTACACAAGAGTTGTCAAAGCATGTCTGAAATCTTGACTTTTTGTACATATTATCAACTGATATAACGTCCTTGATATTATGAACCAAGAATTAATATTACAACCTCGATAAGTTTGTTTTCATCTAATAAAGTCTATGACTGGGCAATTTATCTGCATTGGCTGCAATGTGTGACTCTGTATAGTTATTTTGAGAGTGTATAGTGTATAGTGTATAGTTTATATAGCGTTGAGGGTGCTTCAGGGGTCAAAGCCTCAAGCCCAAAGCTCAATCTTTCGTCAGAGAGCTGTTCTTTGAAAAAAAATTCATAAGTCATAAATACCAATAACATGATAAAACCGACAAGTATCTTTAATGAGACCAGGTGCCGATAGTGATAAACAAATACATCAATATTGCTTACATACACTTAAAACCACCATTACAATTCTGCAGTACAAAAATAACACGCATCAGATCTGCTGGCAACATCCCTTAGAATAAGGATTAAAAAGACTTATAAAGTTAAAGAAATGATCCAGGAAGCAACTATTGATGACAGAACATATAAGAAACAAACTGGTTGAAGTTCTTTTAGAGAACGAACACTTGCAGTAGTACCATCAGTTTAAAAAAAGACTCCTTCCTAAGAATTCTGTCCTAAATGTTGTCCGTACCAGTGCTTATTTTGATTAAACGTCAACATTAAAAGTACATAAAAATGTATGTTTGATGAATGTATGTAAACTCATTGAATTTGGTTCGGGCTCAAGATCCTTTGTGATTGAAAAATATGGTGACTTTACCGTGCATGTTGGACAGGGTACAGCTAACGAATATACACGTACACTCAGATCTACAATTGATTTATACAATTGATAAATAACAATTGATAAGCTTAACGAAGCCAGTAAAACGCACCTGCTGCAAGTGAGTTTTTTTAGTGTGTTTAGAATTTCTATAATATCCGGCTTGTTACATGAAACCTATGTATGGTTTTAATTCCGAGCTCTATGATTAATAAATTCATACAAAATTGAGTTATCTTAAGTCTCATTCTCTTAAAAGTAAAAAAAAAGAACGTTACTCTTAATCTCAAGAAAGCAAAAACTGCCAGATACTACTTTGGTAGGGGTGGGGACCACTGTCTCGTTAAATGTATGGCATTCTGATAGCCGTCCCATCCGGAGCTCTCTGGGACTTCCTCGGTACTAGGAGCCGCCCAGTCCCCCCAAACCAATTAACGCTCTAAATTTTACGGACTAATCTTCAGTTACCTATCACGGCAACAATACGTCTGAAAAAAAGGGTACAAAAAGATCACCTGCCGGAAAAAAAGCCTTTGATTAGCTGGATCAAGCCGGTGATCCCCACTTGAAGCCAGTGAGGTTTTTTTCTAGCTACATTCAAGCTCATCAGAAGATCTCCTTTCTTCTATTTGCGCATTTGAGTGTCGCTGGCTGTGCATTTCTTCAGGACACATTTGCGCACATGAGTGTCTCTGGAAGTACATTTCTTCAGGACACTGGGTAAGCTCTTATCATCGCCTTATGTTTGGCACTCTTTTCCTCGTAAAGAAAGCTTATTATCTATGATACAGATGAAGTGAGCAAGTGACCCCTTTGAGAATTTCAATTATGAATTTCTGTGAAGGTCTGGCAGAAATCAACACTTCCGAGTGGCACCTTTTGTGTCCTTTACCGATGAAACTAAAACTGAAAATTCTTATTCAGTAAAAAGACGTTAACGTCGTGATACTTATTTATCTATCTATCGCACGGCGACATTAATCAGGAAGATCGGCTATAAAAAGGGCACCTGTCAGAAAAAAAATTGATTAGCTTAACGAATCCAGTAAAACGCACCTGCTGCCAGTGAAGCTTTTAGTACATGTATGTTTAGTATTTCTATAATTACCGGCTTGTTACGTAAAACTCATGTATGGTTTTAATTTCAGGCTCTATGATTAACTTTCTAATGAATTCATACAAAATTGAAATTTTAATCTTAAGTCTCATTCTCTTAAAAGCAAAAAGTTTACCCAGACAATGTCATTCTCAATCTTAACAAAGCAAAACTGCCAGATACTAATATGATAGGGGTGGGGACCACTCTCTCGTCATATAAATGGCATACTGGTAGCCGCCCCATCCAGATCTCACCCGGATTTCCTCGGTACTGGGAGCCGCCCAAACCAATTAACGCTCCAAATTTACGGACTGATATTCAGTTACGTAATAAAATACGACAATAATAAATCTGAAAGGAAAGGATATAAAAAGATCACCTGCCAGAAAACGGCCATTGACTAACTGGATCAAGCCAGTGAATCCCACTTGAAGTCATTGAGGGTTTTTTTTTGCTAGCTACATCAACTACAGAGAAGAGAAGATCTCCGTTCTTCTATTTGCGCATTTGAGTGACTCTGGCTGTATAGTTCTCCACGACACTGGGTAAGTTTTATCATTGTCTACGTTTGGGATTCTTCATCTTGTAAGAAAAAGCTCCCCCCCTCCCCTTTCCATGATCCAAATGAATTGTACAGTGACCCCTATTGGGAATTCGAATTGGAGATTTCTGTGACATTCTGTCGTAAATCAGCACTTCCAAGTGAGAACTTATGACCTATTGTGTACTTTACCAATGATACCATTCTGCTGACTGGAATTATTTATTAACTCATACAACAAGTTGAAACCAGATGATATATTTTGATGTTATTTTTATACTCAATCCCTCGTTAGGAAGACCTGAACATAGTTTGGGTAACGCTAGCAACAAGGACCAACTAAGCTGTATAATATTCAAACAACGAAAACAAGATACAAGTTACATTTTTGAGTAGCAATGTAGATTAACTCAAATCTCAGTGTGTTGCAAGAAACAGCTACCCAGAGCGCAGCCTGGTGTCTTCCACTACAGTCGCAAGAAGTACGATATCAATTTCCGACTCCTTGGCGCAATGGCAAGAAAGGTCTATCTGTGCCTGTATCTTTATCTATATAGCCGGTATAACCGCCGTTCGGCGTAACACACCAGCTTCGCAGGCACGCGGCGCGGAAGCTGGTTATATTACACCGAACGACCCGTCACACCTAACTTTCGCACATCTATCTGCTAGCGTTCTTTAAAACTACCCAGAGAAGATGCCCCTGCTGTACTTGGTGATAACAAATTCCACTCTACGATAGTTTTGGGAAAGTACGAATTTTTGCACACATCAATCCTAGGTTGGTAACTCTGGTATTTGAAGGCATGGCTGTTTCTTGTTCTTTTTTGAGCTGGTATTAGATACTTATCAGTCAGCACGTCAGTCAGTTTATTGGTCATTTTGTACATCATGGAAAGTCTGGACATTTGCCTTCTGTCTTCAAGTGACATCCACTGCAAATATGTTTTCATTTTCTATCATAATGACATAGGGAACGAATTCCGCTTCATAATAGATTGTCCGACCTACGAAGAAGACCGCTAAAAGTTATTACAATCTATTGTATATAAGTCCGATCTTGTACTACCAAATTTTAAGAGAGAGATATTCAATGTGATACTATCATGTCCTGTTCATATATCTGCCTACTTAGGCCAATTCATTTACAACTCCTTGCAAAAACGAGACAATGCTATATTGACCAAATTATCTGAAGTATTGGCTTTTATGATATTAACTACATTGTTTAAACTGTTACATTAGATTAGATTATTTGTTAGATATTTACAATAGTATATAGTTCAACTCCCATGTATATTCAGATTGCCATACATTGTACCTGTTTTATGTTCCAGGCTTTTAATAAAAAATTCTCTCTCGATATCAGGACATATTGCTACACAAAGCTTTATTTTGTAAAATACATTTTTGTTTCAAGAGTCTAATAGTGAAGAACTTATAGTGCTCCTATGTTGTACTTTTGACCTTCTTCCTGCATTAGGGCACATAGAACAGAATGGGCGATGAGATGCTGCCAAAGATGCTGTTATCCCTTCTGATCATCCTGAAGGTGTTTGGATCAACAGAAGCTTCCTGCAGCATTTCTGGTTCCTATGCTGACTGCTACTACCTGGACCTGACCAGCGTTCCTCAGAACCTGCCGGCAAACATCACTACCCTTGATGTGAAGATTAATCTAATCACAACATTAAGTCAGTCTGATTTCCAATCGTATGGGAGCTTGACACACCTAGACTTAAGTCAAAACCGTATCGACACAATCAATGGCCAAGCATTCTATTACTTGTCAGATTTGATCAATTTGGATCTTGAAGAGAACCGCCTATCCAACGTAAGTGCTGACATGTTTACAGGGCTGGGGAACCTGGAGTACCTTAGCTTATACGATAATGAGATCAGTGATATTCAGGCTGGAACTTTCGATTCAACGCCGCAACTTAGAGACTTATACCTGGGTAATAACAAATTAACAAACCTCAGTTCTGACATGTTTACATGGCTGGGAAACTTGCAAAAACTTGGGCTGGATGACAACAAATTAACATACCTCAGTCCTGACATATTCACACGGCTGAAAAACTTGCAAAAACTTTGGCTGGATGGTAACAAATTAACAGACCTCAGTCCTGACATGTTCACGGGGCTGGAAAACTTGCAGGTACTTACATTGTACAATAATGATATTAATGATATCCAGGCTGGAACTTTCAATTCAACAACACAATTGATACATTTGACCCTGGATCGTAACAAGTTAACAAACCTCAGATCTGACATGTTTACAGGACCTGAAAATCTGCAGACCATTAAAGTGAACAATAATGAGATCAGTGATATTCAGGCTGGAACTTTCACTTCAACACCACAACTGGAAACATTGTACCTGGATAACAACAACTTAACAAGCCTTAGATCTGGCATGTTTACAGGGCTAAGAAACTTGCAGCATCTTGATCTGCAAAGTAATGAGATCAAAGATATCCAGGGAGGGACTTTCATTTCAACACTACGCCTTAGAATCTTGTACTTGAGTGGGAACAAGTTAGCACACCTCAGATCTGGCATGTTTACAGGGCTGGGAAACTTGCAGGCAATAACGATATTCGTGGGCCATAATGAGATCAGTGATATTCAGGCTGGAACATTCCCTTCAACACCACAACTGGAAACGAGAAGCTTGTACATGAAAAACAACAATTTAACAAACCTTAAATCTGGCATGTTTACAGGATTGGGAAACTTGCAGACACTTGAGCTGAAAAATAATGAGATTAATGAGATTCAGGCTGGGACTTTCAATTCAACATTACAACTCGAAACATTGTACCTGGATAACAACAACTTAACAAGCCTTAGATCTGGCATGTTTACAGGGCTGGGAAACTTGCAACATCTTGAGCTGCATAGTAATGAGATTAATGATATCCAAGCAGGGACTTTCATTTCAACACTACGCCTTAGATACTTGTACTTGAATGGGAACAAGTTAACACACCTCAGGTCCGGCATGTTTACAGGGCTGGGAAACTTGCAGGAGCTTTGGCTGTTTGATAATGGGATAAGTGATATTCAGGTTGGAACTTTTAGTCCAACGCAACAACTGCGCATTTTAAGGCTGGATCAGAATAGAATTGAAGTCCTTAACGCAGATATGTTTGCAGTACTGTCATCAATCTCTGATGTAAATATCAACAACAACCCCTGGCAGTGTGACTGTAGAATGGTTCCCTTCAGGCAACTGATGAGTGGGTCGACTCCTTGGTGGTCTGATTCATTCGAAAACCAAATCACATGTGACGGACCAATCAGCAGAAACTTACGCGGACCAAAGCTTAAAGATATGCGTATTGAAGATCTGATCTGTGAAGAGCCAGCAATAGTGAGGTTTGGGAACAGTGACAATAACACAGTGGTAGATGGGCAGACACTCCGTTTGGTTTGCAAAACTTCAGGCATCCCCACACCAGACATCACAGTTACCCTCCCATCTGGACTGAATGCAACTGTTGAGTCAGGTGGGAGGGTGACTGTGGATGTGAATGGTACCTTCACCATAACCAATGTCACTGCAGCAGATGCTGGTCTGTATGTCCGCATTGCAACAGGTCCTGTTGGCTCAACGTTTGCCTCACAGATTATCCATGTCCACGAAGTGACCACAACTGGTACAATGGCAAGAACGACTTCACTCCTTCCCATGGCTGGCCCCGCAAACAAACCAGACAGCAGGAGTTCCCATGAATCTGCTCCCACTCTGTCCATACCTGTGCTCATTGGCTCTGTGTGCGGCCCGGTAGCAGTCACTCTCCTTGTCAGCACCATCATTCTTACAATCTGGTTCAAGAGCAAAACCCAGAACCCTGCCTTAGGCCCAACCCCTCCAGTCGGTTTCAGTAACGCCTCATCAGTAAGTGTCACGATCCGTGGGCATGATCAGACAGGGCAGGGTGGGGCCCAGGCCGCAAGTGAATCCTCGAAAGATGCCTGAAACTCTTTCGAATGTTATCCAGCCGTCGAGATCGAATGTTCTTTAGATATTGTTTACCTAAATGTTTATCCTAATTAAACGTAACCAACAGAGTATGTTTGTTTACTCATTATGATTGTTAACTTGCCAAGTTTTAGATGTACGTGTACACAAGAGTTGTCAATGCATGTCTGAAGTCTTGACCTTTTTTTTACAAGCTGTGAATCAAGAATTAATCTGATAACCCGAATGTTTGTTTCTATCTAATAAAGTCTATGACTGGGCAACTTATGTGCTTTGGCTGCAATGTGTATACTAATTTTGAGTGTGTGTAGTGTATAGTGTATATAGTGTTGAAGGAGTTTCAGGGGTCAAGGTCTCAAGCCCAAAGCTCTATCTTTCTTCGGATAGCTGTTTTTTTAGATTTCCTCGTGAATTAAATGTAAGTCATAAATACCAATAAGATGATATAACCGACAAGTATTTTTAATGAGACCAGGTGCCGATAGTGATAGAAAAATACAAGATTACTTACAGACACTTAAAACAGCAATTATAATTCTGCAGTACAAAAATAACACATATCAGATCTGCTGGCAATAATATGGAATGTTGGTCAATTTGCGTTGGAATTTTACGTCGTGATACTCAATTACCTATCTCAGGCACGGCAACATTAATCAGAAAGCTAAAGATCGGCTATAAAAAATGCACCTGTCAGAAAAAAGACAATTGATTAGCTTAACGAAACCAGTAAAACGCACATGAGGTTTTTAGTATGTTTAGTATTTCTATAATAAACGGCTTGTTATATGATACCCATGTATGGTTTTGATTCCAAGCTCTATGATTAACTTTCTAATGAATTCATACAAAATTGAAATTTTAATCAAAGTTTCATTCTCCTAAAAGCAAAAAGTTAACCCAGACAGTGTCATTCTCAATCTTAACAAAGTGAAAGTGCTAGATACTAATATGATGACATGACAGGATGTTTCCCCGTCACGTCTTTTCCCCGTCATACCTTTTCCCCGTCAGTGTGGATGTTTCCCCGTCAACACTGACGGGGAAAAGGTATGACGGGGAAAAGGTATGACGGGGAAAAGGGTCACGTCTTTTCCCCGTCAGTGTGGATGTTTCCCCGTCAACACTGACAGGGAAAAGGTATGACGGGGAACTATAAAATTCCTGACCCAAACCAATATGGAAAGGGCGCTAATCTTGTTGGCAGACAAACATACACACGCGCGCAAACAAAAACGCTTGTGAAAATATAATCCCAGGCGGATACAGGCGCCAAGCCACGTCCTGTACAGAATGTATTTTGATCATATTTCTTGCAAGCATCACTCCGGGTAAAGTAGTTGACCATGACGCAAATTTTCCAGCGCAAATCACACAAAAATACTGGACAATCCCGGCCCGGGGGTCCGGACCTTCATCAAGTGTTCGAATAATGCAACGTGCGTAAGGCCATGTTGATTTGATTATATGGATGACATCCACGCTCGCACCAATTTTCGGCCGTTTCCAAAAAAAAAAAAAGTTTTCGACCACACAATAAATTGTGCAAAGCAGCTGTAAAATGAGCACAAATATTCTGTAGATTGAAAAAAAAAGTATCAGAAAACAGATAACTAATCATAGCTAATGCCATAGAATGCCAAATAAATCTAAAGTCAAAGAATATGATGTGAAAGGACAGAAAGAAAAAAATCTACTGTTGGTAGGAGGAGGTACCAGTAAAGAAAATTCAGGTCCCGTTCAGGTCCAGAGGATCATTTTCAGGTCCGGATCTGAACCTGGACCTGATTGTCTGTGGAAACTTGAGAACTGGCAATACTCAAAACAATGGTAATTGGTCAGTTTTGCTACAAAGGAATCTGTTTGGTGGATTATTGGACTCCCACTGCATTTTAAAATCCCATCTCCAAGTAATAAAGGCTAACTGTCTCTGTACCTTTGACTGTAGAAACTTACAATTGACTATAAACTCTACTTGACTTCCTCTTGTTGTCTTCTTGGCCCCCGGTAAGACCCCAAATACCTGCCGACATAGTGTGTCCATTTTGTAATTGGCAAAACCTGTTCCACTGATTTTTTTCCAGGTCTGTTTTTTCTCGGATTGGTCCAAGAAGAAAAAAAATGTCTTGCACCCGTATGATGTACTGGTCCCTACACCTAACTGTTGGTATACCATACTATGTGTAGTTGTAGTCCTATGTTCAACCTTCCTGGCCACTTTGATTTCATACTGGAGGCAACTTTTTTTTTTTGCCAAACTTTTTTTTTATTCGCTCGCTCGCATCAGTTATGGAGTTCCCAGAGGATGTCATCCATATAATCAAATCAACATGGCCTAATGCAAGATTCGAGGTATATGTGCACGTGTACATTGCAATGCACACTGTGGGCGTCACATATACATGTGCGAGGGGCTGTTTTTCTGTCATAATCTTTTACGCGGGAAACCTGGTAACCTGATACCCTGCCCCCCTCGGAACCGGACAGTGCACGTAGCAACCAGGGCCTAGCAACCGAATACCGTAGTAAGGACCGTTAGCCAACATGGAGTTTCCTTGCGGACGGTGCCGCAAGGAAGTGGACGATTCCGAATGCAGTATTAAATGCATCCAGTGTGAGGAGTGGAATCACTGGTGGGTGTTTTTGAATAACGCTAAGAACGTTCATTAATTTGCTTTATGATTAGCTAGAACCTGCGACGTATTTTATTACGTAATTTTATGCACAATGTATTGACATTCCTAACATTCCTGCAATGCCTCTTAGCAAGTACGTAATAAACGCTATTGTAAAGGAGAGCCTTTGTTCTGGCGTGTCTGCCGCTGCATATGTGTGTCCGTCGTTTGCCTGTGTTTGCGGATACAAGTGGTCAGCATACGTTTAGAAGATCGTAGTGAATGTGATTTGTGATGACATTTGGTAGATCTTGTGAGGAAGACGGTCAAGGTCAAGGTTGGGTCCGTATAGCCGAGGTCAGCAGTTCAAAGTGCATACGCTCAGTTCGGCTTTATAACCAGTGGCTTCGGAAAGAATAGGAAAACTTAAATTATTTTTGTCGATTGTACCCTGAAGACGAACACCTTATTCTCTGTAATCTCCTTGTAGACCATGCTATGACTTTTGAAGCGTCGAAAATTCTTAATTTGAGAGCCATGTAAATCCCCATAAGCAAAAGAAATTAAACAAAAAAAACTGTGCCCTGCTACCTTCAACATTAGCGGGAACTAGCCCGCGAGAGAAGGCGAAGGTCTAATACGTTTGTGATGGATAGATTCTGTCCTTACATTACAGTAAGTGTGTGCCAATGACGCCAGGCATAGTGGAGTTGTGGTGGCAGGACGAGGAACTTGATTTCTTGTGCCCCCGCTGTGTGATGCCAACAACCCCTGGATCGGGCCACTACAACATTGAGGCCGCTTTGAAACGGTTGGTTGTAACAATTACCTTTGACTGACTAACTCCTCATCATTCACATCAGTCTATATGTCTATTTACTATTGTTCCATCAACCTAAGGGTATTAACACTGTCCTTAAGAAAAGTAATAGTAGTTGCTGGGCACACTTAAATGTTCATTTTTAAACTGCACCGGTAATTTCTGTATTGATGAAAGTTTTGAAATTCATAAATTTCTTGTGTCAAATTAAGGGTGGCAGAGGCGGCGAAAGCATCACAAGTCACGCTCACATCTGTAGTGAAGCGAGAGCGCCTCCTGCTGAAGACGTATAAGGTTACCCTATCTAAAGTTACTACAAACTACGGTCCTGGAGAATTGGACCAGACGTCTTTAGAACTACTGCGGAGGTTTCCTAAAGCGGCTCCAACAAGGCGCAAACGGGCAAAAAACACTGTTCGAGCGGAAGCAGCACAAGGTAACAGGCCAGGGAGAACAAAAAAAGAACGGAAAACTAGTCTTACACATGACCTCGAGGGAGGTGTAGATTATTTCGGAAAATGGCATTTTAATTTTTTTCTGTTTTATTTGGACGTGCCAACCTTTATATCCAAATATGTTGACTGTAATATGTTCAACAGCATATCACAATTTGTGCTATTCTAGGAATCTCATATACATAATTGTTTATATAATTTAACACAGACAACATGGCATGGAAAGGTATATTTTGATTTATGAAGTTTTTTTGAGGCAAACTCAAATAGAAATCCGGGTTGTCTGATTCTGTCTAGTCTTTTATTCTCTGTACAGATCAGGACTCCCCACAGGCCACCGATCGCGAGAACACAAGACATGACCTTGAGCCGGACGTGGATGTTGTGCCGTGCAGCCACGAAGGTAAGGTGTGAATTCGTTAGGAAAGAGGCAGCCTGTACATTTATGAAAATGTAGAACAACGTAATCCTTACTGCATACAGAGTTATCATGAGTTAGCGATCTTGAAAGAATTATCGTGATTTTGTCTATTTTGTTTGAACACACCAATATTGTTCATATAATTTGGCGTGGAAAAGTACATTTTTGCTTAGCGATTGGTGGTGGGAAAGTCCCATATAGATCCGAGTTATCTAATGTAGCATATTTTACTCTCTTTGCAGGGCAGGACTCCCCGCCTACTGGAGAAATTTCAAGCACCCAGGTCAAAAAATCAGAGGTTGTGCCAGCTAGGCAGGGTCGTACTTGTGTAGTGTGTAGGGAAAGTATCCAGCGCAAACAGGAGATCTTGGTGTGTGAATGCGACGGGTTACAACATCGTACTTGTCAGTCAGGTAAGAAGCCCTAAAATGACTTAGTTGTTATTTCCGAGCCCGCCCCGTTGTCAAACAATCAGACGTATTGTTCACGTCCACTGAAGTAAAAGAGCACAATTATTTTGAGTACATTACGTCGAGTGTAAAGCGTCTTCCAATTCACTACAATGACAAATGTTATACTATCAATCATATTTGTAACTGGTTTGTTCGGCGACCTCATACCTCCATGAAATATTTTGAGCTTTTGTAGATGAAAATGACATACAGATTTACATAGTTTATGCACGTTGATGTTCATAATTGATTAGATTACACATGTCAAAATAATAAAAAAACTACCATCATTTACCATTAAGCCCTTTTTGCCATTTTTGCATTAGTTATGCCAATCAGTTTCTCATTTGAATGTTTGGATGTTTATGTTACATCAGTCATGAATTACACCCGTTACATTTATTGAAGTCAAGTTCTAAAAAAACACGCACACACACACACACACACACACACACACACACACACACACACACACACACACACACACACACACACTCACACACACACACACACACATACACAGCTAGTAAAAAAACCTCCATGAATAATTCGTGTCAGTAATTACTTTGAATCATTTGAAATAAAAGTTTGATTTATCTGCTTGGTTAGGAGTCACTAGGGAACTGTTCCTGCTGATGGTAAGAGGGAAAGCTGATGAGGAGCTGAATGCGTGGCGCTGTGCTGACTGCTCCCAACGTCATAGGATGGATCAGGACCTTACCTCCCGGACTGCAACCGAGAACATCACACGTACAGATGATCTCGAGGGGGATGAGGATATTGTGCCGTGTAGCCACGAAGGTAAAATGTAAATTAGTAAAGGTGTTTCATTTTATTTCATTGAGCTTGCTGTTTTAATTTGTAATATAGACAATAGGTAATGTTTATGGCAAGTTCATGCCCGAGGGCTAATTGCAGGTACAAACAACACCAACGCAAGCTTCAGAGAGGAGAACGCCACGGTGGAGAACGCCGATGCTTCGGAGGAGAACGCCGACGCCACGGAGGAGAACAACGTCGCCACGGAGGAGAACAACGACGCCACGGAGGAGAACAACGACGCCACGGAGGAGAACAACGACGCCACGGAGGAGAACAACGACGCCACGGAGGAGGATTTTGACGTTGATGACCCGGTCGTCATGCCCCATGTCACCATGGAGGAGTCCATTGGTGATGTGCGCGTGGAGGACGAGCTACCCGGCGCTGAGGAGCAGAGGGATGTGACCTTCACGTTTATCCCAAGGGGGACAAAGAAAGGACGTGGGAAGCTGACTGACAGCCTGGGCTATTCCTACACAGTCAAGAGGCCGTAAGTTACTATAGACTCTATATGTTTACTACCTCGAAATTGATTACAAATGATGCTGGACAAGTTGCATTTTTGTGAGTTTTGTTCAGTTTGAATTTGTTTGAGCATAAGTTAAATAGTTTTTTTTTCTTTACAGCAAACCCACAGTGACGTACTGGGAGTGTTCCAAGAGACGAAAGAACATGAGGTGTCCTGCATCTGTGGTGGAAAGGGATCAGCACTTCAGACGTGGCCAGAACTACCACAACCACCCACCGGTGGTCAACTCTGGAACAAATATCAAGGTAACAATCTTTTCGTTTCGTACATCTAAACTGTCGACATGTACATACATGTAAAACCGCAGAAATGTAACAGTTCTTTTTTTTTATGTCCACAATGGTCTACAATTTGTAATACACACAAATGTAACACCATGTTGAAATTTTTTTTCGCTCCAGATTCAGGCTGCAGTGCGTGCGAAAGCAGTCGATGACGTTTTCAAGTCAGCACACAGCATCGTGCAGGAGACGCTGTTGGAAAACGTGGACCAGAGTGCGCCCAATCCGGAGCTGCCAAGGATAGCAAATCTCGTAAGTTGTCTTTAACGAGTTACATTTAAGATGTTGATAAGCATTTTACTTCCTGACTTCTTGCATTGAAAGCATTGTTGAATCTAATTGTCTTTTCTTTACTGCCTTTAGGTGCGAATGGCCAACAGAAAACGGGAGGCCCTGCGACCCAAAGACCCCACATCCGTGGACTTCGAGGTCAACTACGACTTCATCCCTGACGGGTACCTCCGCGCGGATGTGTGGGTCAGGGGGAAAAGACACCTTGTCTTTGCCACCGAGCAACAGCTGCAGCAGTTGGCCAAGGCGAAGAACTTGTACTGTGACGGGACTTTCTTCGTGGTGCGGTCGCCCTTCACTCAACTGTTCAGCGTGCACGCGTTTATACGCCAGGGAGAGGACTACAAACAAGTCCCGCTCATCTTCGTGTTGATGAGCAGGAGGGAGAAGGGCGACTACAAGGAGGTACGATAAGGTTTTGCTAATACTTTGTAAATTTTGACTTATTTTTGATTATTCATTTATTTGTTCAGCTGTATGCAAACAGCCATGGCTGCCCAACTAGCTTATGATAACACATCAGAATTTGTTTTTTTTTTCGTTACAGGTATTCCAGGCCATCAAGAACATGCTGCCACGGGATCCCCAGGTCGAGAACTTCGTTATGGACTTTGAAGACGGGATGTGGGGCGCAGTGAAGGATGTATTCCCTGGCTGCACCAGGAAAGGGTGCGCCTTTCACCTCACCCAAGCGATCTACAGGAATATACAGAGGATCGGTATGTACACAGTCGCTTTGTATATGCGAATTGTTTAAACTTCAACAAACATTTTAACTGCAAACATGTTTTAAATGTACATGTACTTTGAATGTTAAATCTAAGTAAATCTGTTCCCTATCGTCTTTTAGGTCTCCAGCCTGCCTACTATGAGAAGGCGGGCGCCTACGACTTCATGCGGAGGCTCATGGTCCTTCACTTCCTCCCAGCCGAACACATCAGGGGGGCGTTTGACCAGATGCGACAGCAGACCGACCATCCATTGCTGGTTCAACTCATGCAGTACATGGAGCGTGAGTGGATGAACAACAGCGTGTGGACGGTGGACGAATGGAGCGTTTACTATCAGCCCGTCCGCACCAACAATGACACGGAGGGGTATCACACCAGGCTAAACAGGAAAGCCCAGCACAGCCTACCGTTCTACATGCTAGTTGGTCTGCTGCACACTGAGTCGCAGTACGTGAGCCTGCAGGCGAAGCTTGTCAGCATGAACCGACTAGCACGGTACAAACGTAAGCCGTACCGGGTACTGGAGAGTAAGCTGTACGAGCAGTGGGACAAGTACCACAACAAGGAGCTGACGACATCTTCCTTCCTGCGCACGGTGTCACGCCTCTATGGCCCCGTCCACAACTAAACTTGAGACGATCGAATGCTTATAGCTTTCTGTATATACAATGCTGTACGTTGTGATGTATTTTCTATGTTATATTTTTTTTCTAATGCACATGTAAGTTAAGTTCTTTTGATTGACTTTTTCCATACGGAGCATTATGATATTGGTCCAGCTCTCAAACATTGGTATTTTGATATCGGTACAAGCTCTTCATAATACTAGTAATCAACATGTGCAATGTAATTTTCATCTGGTTTTGTGAATATTCTTATATGGACCGTATTTTTGTAATGTATGTGTTTCGTATGAATGAATATAATGCATTTTCAACTTTTTCAACTTTGCGATTTGTTATGATAACTAGCGCGATTTTTTGCCGAAATCTGCCAGTTTGCGTCGGATTTTGACTGCCATTACGATGTTATTCTAGTACGTTGGTTATGTTTTCTACCTTAAATGTCGACGATTTCATGGCAGTTCTCTTCTTGTTATGAATAACGTTGCCGACTTGCTGTCCTCCAGAGAGAAATTGTATATCCAACTAAATATAACACTGGTACATCTAAGACTAAGGACCGTAGATGCAGGAATGCAACATGTACAGCACGTACTTCATTGCATGGTAGAAATTCGATTTATAGAAAGTAACGTTATATCTTTTTCAGACTAGAGTAGATAGTAGAGTTTCTCTGGCGCAGGTAGGAAAGTCCTGATCCAATTTGTATTTTCAATACTGGTCTTCATCTTATGACCATGACGATGGATATAGTTCTACAAAAAATAAAATACGTTTCAAGAAATTAGAACATATCGTCGTCTTCATTATGTTGTATAAAGATAAAATGTATACTGTGCCCCTTCTTTCGACAATAAT
Source organism: Branchiostoma floridae (assembly GCF_000003815.2). Classification (NCBI taxonomy): domain Eukaryota; kingdom Metazoa; phylum Chordata; class Leptocardii; order Amphioxiformes; family Branchiostomatidae; genus Branchiostoma; species Branchiostoma floridae. The sequence continues at coordinate 22,711,426 of NC_049983.1, read as the reverse complement.
GGTATCGACCAATGGCATTTACTTACCCTTTTGCCCAGAATTGTAAATAGCGTAGCGGGGCAGGCTGCCAGCACTCGGTTTCAAGTGCGGAATATTTGTCGGCACTTGTTTTCCAGTGCAGAATATTTGTCGTCACTAGTTTACCAGTGTTTTAGCCTATATATTGTAATCCAGCAGTCTTTGTGCTTGTCATGCTTTGACTACAGTGCGCCGACTCACAGTGGTTCCGCTAGCACATTTAAACACTTTATGGTTATATAATTCATCTCAGATTCAACACAACTTGGGTGACAAAACCAACTGACGGGGAAACATAAACATCTAGTAACCATTTCCCCGTCGCGTCATTTCCCCGTCACGCCTTTTCCCCGTCATACCTTTTCCCCGTCACGTCTTTTCCCCGTCATACCTTTTCCCCGTCACATGACGGGGAAACATCCACACTGACGGGGAAAAGACGTGACGGGGAAAAGACGTGACGGGGAAATGACTAGAAACCATATGATGAGGGTGGGACAACTGGTTTGTCATTTGAATGGCATTCTGGTAGCCGTCCCATTCGGAGCTCCCCAGACTGTTGAACGGCCGCCCCAAGGACAATCTGCGCTCTAAATTTTACGGACTGATATTCAGTTACGTAATAAAATACGGCAATAATAAATTTGAAAGAAAAGGATATAAAAAGATCACCTGCCGGAAAAAGGCCATTGACTACCTGGATCAAGCCAGTGAATCCCACTTGAAGCCATCGAGTTTTTCTGCTAGCTACATCAAGCTCATCAGAAGATCTCCTTTCTTCTATTTGCTCATTTGAGTGACTCTGGCTGTACATTTCTTCACGACACTGGACCCAGGGCAGGTAAGTTTTATCATTGTCTACGTTTGGGATTCTTCATCTTGTAAGAAAAAGCTCCCCCCCCCTCCCCTTTCCATAATCCAAATGATTTGTACAGTGACCCCTATTGGGAATTCGAATTGGAGATTTCTGTGACATTCTGTCGTAAATCAGCACTTCCAAGTGAGAACTTGTGACCTATTGTGTACTTTACCAATGATACCATTCTGCTGACTGAAAATATGTAGGAACTACGTACAACAAGATAAAGCCAGATGATATATTTTGATGCTATTTTTATACTCAATCCCTTGTAAGGAAAACCTGAACATAGTTTAGTATCATATTTACGTAATGCTTGCAACAAGGACCAACTGAGCTGTATCATATATTCAAACAACGAAAACAAGATACAAGTTACATTTTTGAGTAGCAATATAGATTAACTCAATCTCAGTGTGTTACGAGAAACAGCTACCCAGAGCGCAGCCTGGTGTCTTCCACTACAGTCGCAACAAGTACAATATTAATTTCCGACTCCTTGGCGCAATGGCAAGAAAGGTCTATCTGTATCTATATAGCCGATATAACCGCCGTTCGGCGTAACACACCAGCTTCGCAGGCACGCGGCGCGGCAGCTGGTTATATTACACCGAACGACCCGTTACACCTAACTTTCGCACATCTATCTGCAAGCGTTCTTTAAAACTACCCAGAGAAGATGCCCATGCTGTACTTGGTGATAACAAATTCCACTCTACGATAGTTCTGGGAAAGTACGAATTTTTGCACACATCAATCCTAGGTTGGTAACTCTGGTATTTGAAGGCATGGCTGTTTCTTGTTCTTTTTTGAGCTGGTATTAGATACTTATCAGTCAGCACGTCAGCCAGTTTATTGGTCATTTTGTACATCATGGAAAGTCTGGACATTTGCCTTATGTCTTCAAGTGACATCCACTGCAAATATGTTTTCATTTTCTATCTTAATGACATAGGGAACGAATTCCGCTTCATAATAGATTGTCCGACCTACGAAGAAGACCGCTAAAAGTTATTACAATCTATTGTATATAAGTCCGATCTTGTACTACCAAATTTTAAGAGAGAGATATTCAATGTGATACTATCATGTCCTGTTCACATATCTGCCTACGTAGGCCAATTCATTTACAACTCCTTGCAAAAACGAGACAATGCTATATTGACAACATGGTCTGAAGTATTAGCTTTTATGATATTGCCTACATTGTTTATATTGTGTATCTCCTTCTCCACATATATCTACTAAACTCTCTCAATGGATCGACTTCGCCGGTAAGCATCGCTCTGGAACTCCGGACCCAGAGGAGATCCCGATCACCAGCCCAACGAACTTCATACAAGAGAGGAAGCTGAAGAAACATCGCCGCCTAAGACGAGCACAGCAACACTGCCCAGCCATCACAGCTCAAGACTTCACAGCAAAAGAAGAGAGCCTGAAGACGTCGCCACTGTTGCCAAAGCCTGCAGCGCTGAGACGCCAGAGCTTCAACGCCAGAGCAAGAAGAGTCAGCAAAGCTGCAAGGGCATCGTAACACTAGAAACAACATTGGACTCTCTTATTTTGCTTTATTGACTTTATGACAAGTACGATTGTTCTAGAACAATAGATGAAGTCATGTTTAAAGGCCAACTGAGGTCATGTTATGTGCCAGTCCTAGAGCAGACTGCAC